>NC_048579.1:63771664-63916664 GCF_013265735.2 Oncorhynchus mykiss
GGTATGCATTCCTCAGCCATTTTCTCCCAGCCAGGCTCTAATTAACTGTCATGAGAGAATCCCTATAGCCGAGGGCACAGTTTTGACCCAAACCCTAAAAGAGCACACTACTTGCCCTATGGACGCCGGTCAAAATGTTAAAAGTAGTGCACTACATCAGGAAAAGGGTACCATTTGAGACAGCCATTTTCTCCCAGCCAGGCCCTAATTACCTGTCTTTATAGAATCCCTATAGCAGTGTGGAGGCATGTTTCACTAATGTGTACTCTAGAACGGTACAGATAATTACATGCCCCTGAAATTTAGAGAGACACATTTCAAAGACATGGGAAAAAAAGATACAAGCTTTTTTATTTTTCCTCTGTCGTCTTTCTCTATCGGTGCAGTCCAATTTGCAGAGTGTAGCTTTTAATTAGGTGAGTCACTGTGGCACAGTAGAGGAGTGTGAGTGTCTGTCCGGGATAAGCACACGCGACATTGGTTGTGTGTGTGGGGTGTGTGCATGTGCGTGTGTTTGTGTGTGTATGCTACGTCTGTCTGTGTGTGCTCCCTGAGTTAAGCGTACTCCGGATTCCCTCACTAGCTGGGCTCCCCCACCCTCTCTCTCTCTCTCTCTCTCTTTCTCTCCCCCAGCATTAATACCAACCCCCAGGCCCAATCTCTCTTCCCCCAGCATTAATACCAACCCCCCAGGCCCTCTCTCTCTCTCCCAGAATTAATACCAACCCCCCAGGCCCCCCCCCTCTCTCTCTCTCTCTCTCCCCCAGCATTAATACCAACCCCCAGGTCCTTTCTCTCTCTCCCCAGAATTAATACCAACCCCCAGGCCCTCTCTCTCTCTCCACCAGCATTAATACCCACCCCCAGGCCCTCTCTCGCTCTCCCCAGAATTAATACCAACCCCCCAGGCCCTCTCTCTCCCCGCAGCATTACTACCAACCCCCCAGGCCCTCTCTCTCTCTCTCACAGCATTAATACCAACCCCCCAGGCCCTCTCTCTCTCCCAGCATTAATACCAACCCCCAGGCCCTCTCTCTCCCCAGCATTGATACAAACCCCCCAGGCCCTCTCTCTCTCCCCCCAGCATTAAAACCAACCCAACAGGCCCTCTATCTCTCTCTCTCTCCCCCAGTATTAATACCAACCCCCAGGCCCTCTCTCTCTCTCTCCCCAGCATTAATACCAACCCCCAGGCCCTCTCTCTCTCCCCGCAGCATTAATACCAACCCCCAGGCCCTCTCTCGCTCTCCCCAGCATTGATACAACCCCCCCAGGCCCTCTCTCTCCCACAGCATTAATACCAACCCCCCAGGCCCTCTCTCTCCCCAGCATTAACACCAACCCCCCAGGCCCTCTCTCTCCCCGCAGCATTAATACCAAAACCCAGGCCCTCTCTCTCTCTCTCTCTCTCCGCAGCATTGATACAAAACCCCCAGGACCTCTCTCTCCCCCAGCATTAATACCAACCCCCCAGGCCCTCTCTCTCCCCAGCATTAATACCAACCCCCAGGCCCTCTCTCTCCCCAGCATTAATACCACCCCCCCAGGCCCTCTCTCTCCCCCAGCATTAATAACAAGCCCCCAGGCCCTCTCTCTCCCCAGCATTAATACCAACCCCCACACCCTCTCTCTCCCCAGCTTTAATACCAACCCCCCCAGGCCCTCTCTCTCTCCCCGCAGCATTAATACCAACCCAACATGCCCTCTCTCTCTCTCCCCCAGCATTAATATCAATCCCCCAGGCCCTCTCTCTCCACGCAGCATTAATACCAACCCCCAGGCCCTCTCTCTCTCCCCGCAGCATTAATACCAACCCCGAGGCCTCCTCTCTCTCTCTCTCTCTCTCCCCCAGCATTAATACCAACCCCCCAGGCCCTCTCTCTCCCCCAGCATTAATACCAACCCCCAGGCCCCCTCTCTCTCCCCCAGCATTCATACCAACCCCCCAGGCCCTCTCTCTCCCCAGCATTAATACCAACCCCCAGGCCCTCTCTCTCTCCCCGCAGCATTAATACCAACCCCTCAGGCCCTCTCTCTCCCCCAGCATTAATACCAACCCCCCAGGCCCTCTCTCTCTCTACCCCAGCATTAATACCAATGCCCAGGCCCTCACTCTCTCTGTCTCTCTCTCTCCCCCAGCATTAATACCAACCGCTGTCTGACCGCTGCCTGACCGCTGTCTGACCGCTGCCTGACCGCTGCCTGACCGCTGGTCTGACAGACCACCCACCGCCTGTTACCCACGCTCTCTATCTGTGGCACACACACATAGATGTAGGGTTACATACACACACAACACTACCCCCCCCCCCCCCCACACTCACACACACATACATAGATGTAGGGTTACATTCACACAAAACACACACACTACCCCCCCTCCCCACACACACATATGTAGGGTTACATACACACACAACACACACACTACCCCCCCCCCCCCCCACACTCACACACACACACACATAGATGTAAGGTTACATACACACACAACACACACACTAACACCCCACACACACACACACACACATACCTCTCGTCACTCAACTCTCATTACCCTTCAGAATTGGACTGTCTCATTACAAGTGTTTTTCTCTGAGCTCTTGCAAAATGCCTCATCTATCCATGAATAATCATGCATCACCTTCCTGCATATGCTCCAGTTAAAACCTCCACCTGCCCACTGACAGGTGCCTTGGTTCCCCTCCAACATGCATATGTATAAGGCTGCATTCCAGCACTCAAACAATTTGCATAAAAGATGATTGGCGCATAACGTTGGGTATCATTTGCAATATATAGGGGGAAGAGTATGAAGGTTGCATGTCCCACGATCACTTTTTCTCTCTTTCTCTGTCTCTGTTTCTCTCTCTGTTTCTCTCTGTTTATACATCTTGTCAGTGGAAACAGAAGCCTCTTCATTTGGATGCGCCGCATCACACGTAATTCCTTTGTGCACCGCACCAGTCCAAGAATGTAGTAGGTGATTTGTCTCCCAGAGTCTCTCTGTTGAAGTCAGTAAATAAAGTGGATCACTCCGGCTCACTGTATGAACAGGGCCCTAATGGGACGTAGCTAATACTCAGAAAATGGAGGGCTCAAGAAAGTCAGCTCTCCCTCTGGGCTGGGGATCAACATGGTGGAAGGCAATGGAAGTGTGTGGGAGAATTGGTGTGTGCGTGTGTCAGTGAATGTTTGTGTGTGTTTGTTTCAGTGTGTGTAATCAGATTAGAAATGTGTGTGTATGTGTGTGTGTGTGTGTGTGTGTGTGTGTGTGTGTACAAAGTTGTGCATGTTTAGGTGTGTGTAATCAGATTGTGTGTGTGTGTATCTACACGTGCACATACGTGTGTGTGCACAATCCACAATCCCGTTAGGAGATTGCAAGAGTCTCATTCCGAGAGCCGCTGTATGGGTCCAAACAGCTAGCGGACCCACGCGGGGGGAGGTGTGTGAGGGGCTCAGTCTGCAGGGGTTTGTACTTCTGACCTATTGATTCTGTCAGAGGTCCAGAAAGCCTCGCCGGCCTCGCCAGGATCACAACCAACTTTACTAAATAATCAAGTTATCTGCCCAGCCTTCGCTCAGTAAAATTAAAACAGTGAACAGCCTCCACAAGACACACACATAAGTCTACTGTATACACACGAATGCTCACGCATGCAAGCTTGAAGCACACACACACACATACACACACCTGACAGCTAGATCAACTATCCGTCCCTCTCTCTCACACATACAAACATAACTCACACTCTTTTATCATCCCTTTGGAATACACACGTACACACCTTCTACTCTTCCCTCGCATCGGCAGAAACACACGCCAAATAAATCTTCATTTTACGTTGTGTAGTTAAAAGAGAGAAATGGGGTGCCAGGACGTACACACATCAGCAAATCTGTGATGGCTCACCGTTTGTTTCGCTATCATTGTTCTCCGCTGCGACGGCCGCTGTCAGACATTCAACCACCACTCCCAACCACCACTCCCAACCACCACTCCCAATCACCACTCCCAACCACCACTCCCAACCACCACTCCCAATCACCACTCCCAATCACCACTCCCAATCACCACTCCCAACCACCACTCCCAATCACCACTCCCAACCACCACTCCCAACCACCACTCCCAATCACCACTCCCAACCACCACTCCCAACCACCACTCCCAATCACCACTCCCAATCACCACTCCCAACCACCACTCCCAATCACCACTCCCAATCACCACTCCCAACCACCACTCCCAATCACCACTCCCAACCACCACTCCCAATCACCACTCCCAACCACCACTCCCAACCACCACTCCCAATCACCACTCCAAACCACCACTCCCAATCACCACTCCCAACCACCACTCCCAACCACCACTCCCAATCACCACTCCCAATCACCACTCCCAACCACTACTCCCAACCACCACTCCCAACCACCACTCCCAACCACCACTCCCAATCACCACTCCCAACCACCACTCCCAACCACCACTCCCAACCACCACTCCCAACCACCACTCCCAATCACCACTCCCAACCACCACTCCCAATCACCACTCCCAATCACCACTCCCAACCACCACTCCCAACCACCACTCCCAATCACCACTCCCAACCACCACTCCCAACCACTACTCCCAACCACCACTCCCAATCACCACTCCCAACCACCACTCCCAATCACCACTCCCAATCACCACTCCCAACCACCACTCCCAATCACCACTCCCAACCACCACTCCCAACCACCACTCCCAACCACCACTCCCAACCACCACTCCCAATCACCACTCCCAACCACTACTCCCAACCACCACTCCCAACCACCACTCCCAACCACCACTCCCAATCACCACTCCCAATCACCACTCCCAACCACCACTCCCAATCACCACTCCCAACCACCACTTGCTGTTACGCCAGAACAGCAACATTCGCTCAATGATCTGTCAAGGTTCTGATCGAGAACAGAAAGAAACGTTTCTAGATGAATGTTTCAGCCTACTCTTCTCTCTCCCCAGGTGATATATATATAAGCCGGAAACCTTGGAGATGGAATAGTGTTTAATTAAGTGCAGGGAACGAGGGTTATGTGAATATCAAAACATTGGAGGTGACTAATAGAAAAATAAAGAAAATATTTGACTTGTATTGTATTTGTGGTTTAAATAGACTTCTGAAGTTTGTAATTACACTTTCAAATGTCAGACTTGATTTTCCCTTAAGAAAAATGTATCAACCCTTACAAAAATGTCTATTCATTATAATCCACATAATTCACATTTCCAGTTGCTGCAGGATTAATTTCCTGCTGTAGCAAACAGCCTCAAATTAAGATCCTACATCTGTAGTCTCCTTTCCTTGAGTACACACATGTTCTCATCTGAGAATGCAGGACAGGTGAAAGCAACCCTTACTCCTCCCTTACTTATCTTTGTATTTTAGACCAAGGACAAGGAGACAAGGAGACAAGGAGAGGAAGCCATGTCAGACTATTGAGATGCAGCCAACAAGTCTCAACACTTTACACTGATCTGAACACACAGGATAGGTGAAAGTAACATGATAGACACCTATCAGTCATGTGCTGTTTTCAGATCAGCATAGATGAACAGCAGAGGTTAGGAGAGGAACTCATTTAGACCATTGAGACGCAGCCCGCTGCAGGCTCCCCATGCAGTTCTAAGGGAACAACGGGGTCAGAAGGAATATAATAAATTATGAGAGGAAGCCACTTTATAATACCAAGACACGGCCCACTGGTGATTCAGTCTTCCCATGTTCTGAGGAAACACTAGGTGCCGACGACGCCTCTGTCTTCTGTCAGTCGGGGGAGTTAAGTCTCCTCTTGAAGGCTCCTCTGAAACATGGCCCGGCGGGTGTTGGGCGGTTTGATGCTGCCTCTCCCTCAGCGGGCGAAGACAAACCCATCGTAGGAATCTCGTTTGCTGCACCAACGCCACGCCACGGGCTGTCCCTCTGATTGGCCACTTTTATCCTCTCAGTTTCTCTTTCTGTCTCTCTCTTTCTCTGTCTTGTTCTCAGCCTCTCTCTCTCTCTTTTATCATCCTCCCTCTTTCTCTACCTAGCCCACATCTTTCTCTGTCTCCATCACTCTCTTTTAACTTCTCTCTCTTACTTGTTCCCAGCCTCGTCCTCTCTTTCATCCCCTCTACTTCTCTCTCTCTTGCTTGTTCTCGGTTCTCTCTTTCTTACACTTCCTTCTGTCCCTCTCACTTATATTATTGCTAGTGCTCTCTTTTCTTATCTCCCTTCCTCTCTCCCTTCTCACTCTTTCTGTCCTTCTCTTTTTATCTCTTCTTCTGTTTCTCCATCCTTTAGTCCTCTATCTCTGCCCTGGTACCGCCTTCTCTCCCTTTCTCAACCTCTTCCTCTCACTGCCTCTCTCTGTCCTTCTCTTTTGATCTCTTCTTCTGTTTCTCCATCCTTTAGTCCTCTATCTCTGCCCTGGTACCGCCTTCTCTCCCTTTCTCAACCTCTTCCTCTCACTGCCTCTCTCTGTCCTTCTCTTTTTATCTCTTCTTCTGTTTCTCCATCCTTTAGTCCTCTATCTCTGCCCTGGTACCGCCTTCTCTCCCTTTCTCAACCTCTTCCTCTCACTGCCTCTCTCTGTATACTGTCAGTCTTTCCCATCTCTCTCTTGTCCTCCTCTTCTCACTGTCTCAGTAAGCAGCTTGGGTTCTAAACTCTAGGCTACAGTGTGAGTACACTGCCCATCTGTCAAAACAAGAAGAACGCAGCGGAAACGGCCAAGTCCTCAGCATCTCCTACAGGCTGAAAACATGGCAACACCTCTCTCCCTCCCTCCCTCCTTCCGTCTGGGTAAAACGATGGTGCCCTCCGAGCCAGAAGCCCCTGTCAGATTTATGGAGAGCAGGGGTCTTCTTCTCCCCCAGGCAAAAGCTAGTAGCCGCAGTTAGCAGCTAACAGCCACACAGTTGCGGAGAAATGAATTAGCGGAGAGATGAATAAGCCCCTAGCTGAGGCTTATTGGTAAACAGGAAGTGTCACGGTGGTGGGTCAACATTTGAATTTCCTGGCCGGGCCAACTGCCAGGCGAGAGAATAAATGCACCACCTCATACATAAATCATGTTTTAGTCACCTCCAAGCCACCAAATCCCTCCGTCCGAGATCCAGCAGCTACCGTAACATTTAAATCTTGTCAGGCATCCCTGGTAAATCACTAGCATGCCCCTGAAAACGATTCAGGACTGTTATCTGCTGCTTTTGGACTGTCAGTGTGTTGTGTGTGTAGTTTTTTGGTTTGTCCTTGGTGACAATCAGTCTGCTATACTATATGTTGCTTGTTTAGCATTTAGCTTCTCTGATTAGAGGTTGTATTAAGCAATGCTTTATTGGGATGAACTATATTAGCCTACATATTGCCAAAGCAGAAATTCAGTGGAAGTCATTTAAAACATTAATTCAAACTGGTAATTATTTTCCCTTTTATTTTCTGACTTACCTGCTATCGGGGTCACTTATGAGACTGGGGCTGAATTCCCATGCAGTTGAGATTATTAAGGGAATTCTATTTGCATTTTGTTCAGCGTGCAGTTCACCATGAGTTGGCCGACGTCAACAAGGGAGAGAGGGACAGAAAGCGTTTGAGTGTGAAAAAGAAAGACAGTGGAGCAAGGGACTGTGTGTTGGTTCACGTTAAGTTATTAAAATGATCGGGTAAAGTGAGTAAATAAAATGCAAGATAATTGCCTATTTGAGACACAGGGCGGTCTCGGAATGCAGAGCTGGTCCGATAGCCGGCCTAGCTTGAATTTCCCATCTCTCTTAGCGGCGGGTTTATTAGTCTATTCAGGCCTTTAATAGACTTTAATAGACTGAAAATTGTTTCTCCGTAGATAATACACGTGAACACAGTCACTTAACACAGAATCATTTCACACTGCATGATAGCAAGAGAGATGAAAATAAAGATCCAGTTTACATGGCGAGGCTAAATTGTGGTCCTTTTCTGTGACCTCTCCACGAATCTGTAAATGTTGATATTGGCATGTTTATATTTACTGGCATCTGTTTATATGAACTCCCCAAATCTAGATAGTGTAATATTCTTGAATAATAGTGTCTAACCTTTTATTGAGCTTCTATAGCCTTCTATAGTCTACGTTTATAGTCTCCAATCAATACTTAGGCATTTGGATTAATTTGTATTTGACTTTTAAAAAACTAAGATTTAAAGATGGCTTTACAGAAACAGATTGTGCCTTTCTCTGAGCAGTAGGAAGCAGATTATTCAGTCTACCTTTGTATCTGTTGTTGATTATGGTGATATTATTTATCAATGTGCAGCTGCTACTACTCATAAACCTTTGGATACCATCTACCATGGTGCCTTTCATTTTGCACAACTGAGCAAGAGGACAAGTACATTAGAGTGTCTAGTTTGAGAAACAGACGCTTCACAAGTCCTCAACTGGCGGCTTCATGAAATAGTACCCACAAAACACCAGTCTCAACGTCAACAGTGAAGAGGCGACTCCGGGATGCTGGCCTTCTAGGCAGAGTTGCAAAGAAGAAGCCATATCTCAGACAGAAAGACTAAGATGGGCTAAAGAACACAGACACTGGACATATACATACAGCACCAGTCAATATGTTGGATACACCTACTTATTCAAGGGTTTTTCTTTATTTTTACTATTTTCTACATTGTACAATAATAGTGAAGACATCAAAAATAGGAAATAACACATATGGAATCATGTAGTAACCAAAAAAGTGTTAAGCAGAACTGAAAATAGATTTTAGATTTTAGATTCTTCAATGTAGCCACCCTTTGCCTTGATGACAGCTTTACACACTTTTGTCATTCTCTCAACCAGCTTCTCCTGGAATGCTTTTCCAACAGTCTTGAAGGAGTTCCCACATATATTGAGCACTTGTTGTCTGTTTTTCCTTCACTCTGCAGTCCAACTCCTCCCAAACCATCTCAATTTGGTTGAGGTCAGGTGATTGTGGAGGCCAGGTCTGATGCAACACTCCATCACTCTCCTTCTTGGTCAAATAGCCCTTACACAGCCTGGAGGTTTGATGGGTCATTGTCCTGTTGGAAAACAAATGATAGTCCCACTAAGCGCAAACCAGATGGTATGGCATATCGCTGCATAATGCTGTGGAAGCCATGCTGGTTAACTGTAACTGTCACCAGCAAAGCATCCCCACACCATCACACCTCCTCCTTCATGCTTCACGGTGGGAACCACACATGCGGAGATCATCCCTTCACCTACTCTGCATCTCACAAAGACACAGCAGTTTGAACAGAACATCTCAAATTTGGAGTCATTAGGCGAAAGGACAGATTTCCACCTTTCTAATATCCATTGCTCGTGTTTCTTCTTATTATTTGTGTCCTTTAGTAGTGGTTTCTTTGCAGCAATTCGACCATGAAGGCCTGATTCACTCAGTCTCCTCTGAACAGTTGATGTTGAGATGTGTCTGTTACTTGAACTCTGTGAAGCATTTATTTGTGCTGGTTACTCTAATGAACTTATCCTCTGCAGCAGAAGTAACTCTCATGCAATAAAATGCAAATTAATTACTTAAAAATCATACAATGTGATTTTTTGGATTTTTAGATTCCGCCTCTCACAGTTGAAGTGTACCTATGATAAAAATTACCGACCTCTACATGCTTTGTAAGTAGGGAAACCTGCAAAATCGGCAGTGTAACAAATACTTTTTCTTCCCACTGTATATAAAAATGTATATTCAATGCTTTACTTATGCTTGCACTGTATATTCTTACAATAAATGCAAATACTCCCTTGAAGTCTGACCTTGGCCTTAAACATTTGCTCCGGTGTGTTTTATAGATGTCGCACCGCTGTCAACCACCGCTGTATCTGTAATATATAATCTGGCACAGATACATTTTGATCCCTGAAGATTTAATGAGAACCCCTTCCTTATAACCTCAAACGTCCACTGGGAAATACTGTGCAGACATTTCGGACCTGGGGAGAAATTTGTGGTTGTATTAATCAAAATGTCAGAATGACCTACAGTACTGTCTCTGTTCCTGTCATCCTCTCTCTTTCTCTCTCCGTTTCTCTGTCTTCCTGTGAAACACGACAGTAGCACAGAGCCATACTGTAAGGGACTTACTAACCTCTGAGGTAAAATAGTTCTCACCTGAGAAGTTGACACCATAAATGTGGTTGAAGATCCAGCGTTTCGCATGCAGGTCTCAGTAATGACAGAAGGCCTGCCATTTACTTGGAAACATGCAAAGTTCTTCACTTTGTTCATTTGTCTCTGTATGTCATGTTGAACATCTTAACTGCTATTCTCAGATGTAATGTTAGTTCAGCTGACTCGAGATGGCTACAGAATCGTTGGTGTCACTTTGGTCTTAAAAAATATGGCAAAAAGGGCAGTGACAAGTTTTTCTTGATGGTCAGGAAAATCACAGAATCCGAACTATAACACATGACCTATGACCTATGGATTTCAATCTAAAACCAAATCAAACAGACACAGCACTTTTCCAAAGCTCAAAGTGCCGTTATGCTATCTTATTGTTATTGTAGCTAAGTATTACCAGTAGAGGAAGTACATTTCAAATACCACGCCTTGATTAAACATCGCATACAATATACACTCTTCCTCCATGTTTGTTTACAGATAACAAAAAAAACAAAGCTGATGGCATTTCTCTCATCGAAGTCCCCGGGTGCCACTCATTCCCTGCGGCACCGCTGCCATGTTGATTATGGTCCAGAGGAAAAAATGCGGGCGGCATGGGTTCAAACCCCTTTCTTAGTATTGTTCTAAGCAAAGTTTATCAGGTGCACCGAGGACTTTGGGGAATTGGACAGTGTACATCTGCGTACAGTTCCAAACAATGAAGGGAAGGAGCCTCCCTTGAAGCAGTGACCCGTGCAGTCAACTTGTTTTCGGCGGCAGACATTGATATGGTAATGATGCGCATTGTGTTTTTGCTGCCTCCAACGCCGGCGACTCTTCTGATGCCTGGTTATTGAGTCTCCCTGTGGAACCTTCTGGATACAAACCAAAGAGCAGAGGAGCATTTCTGAAGGTAGTTTTCACTGAGCTGCAGGTGAAAAAAGAAGACGGGGAGCACGTTGAAGGAAATCAACAGTATGGAAATGGACCGGCTGAGTGATTGACAGAAATCCCACCACGTTGACGACAATGAGACATTCAGGCCAAACTTGCCTTTACAAGTCTTTATAAACACATGAGTAATAAACTGCACCATGTTCAAGACGGTGGCTGTAGGAATTAAGAAACTCAGCTGGGTCTTTGCCATAAGTACCTACCTCCTACCAGAATAAAGGATGAGAACCGTTCCTCCTTTTGTATGCTCTGGAAATTGGATTTCCCCACAGCCAATCCAAACAGCTCCCGCCTGCCATGCATCTTGTCCAGGCCCTTGTTGGCACGGGCCAGTGCTTTTAGCCGCGGGCGACGCTCACCGTACAGTAGTAATCTCCACAGTCGCCTGATCAGGCCCAGTTCCAAACAACCACCGCTTCGCTAAGATGCTGCTGCCGCTGTCTGTCGCTGGCCGTGACCCAGCCAAGGGAGGGAGGATGAGGGGGAAGCAGAGCCACTTATAATCCTGGATCTCCTGGGTGTCCTGGCTCTTGTTATGGGCCTGTTTCCCCAGTCACAGAAGCTGATTCCAGGGGTAAATGCCTGGTCAGTATCCCTCGACCATCCGTCCAACGCCCACCACTACTGCTGTCAACCATGACTACATGCTTTCCTGACCACGTCATAGCTTATAACTATGGCCCAGAGTTTTCTGGCCAGGTCTTGCTACAAACAATTCCTGGGTCTTATCCTTGACCTGCCAGCCTCCTACCCTTCCACCCCTCACCCCTGGCCTGCACAGCAGAGTAGGGGGTAACTAAGCATGTCCCGTCTGACAGGTATGCCCCCACCTCCCCTGTTTCCCCCTCTCCCCACCCCCTCCTCCTCTCCCTTCTTTCCCTAATTCTCCTGTTCTCTACATGGCTTGGTCTCGTCATGCTCTGGTGGGTGCCTGGCTCTCCTGGGTGTCCAGTGGAGCCTCCCGTCAGCCCGTGTCTCTCTGCCCGTACTCAGCACAGGGATCCATGGGGAGAATACAGCTATTATCTGTAGCACAACCCAGCTGGAGCCAATCGGCTCACTGAACAGAGATCGGCACCGAGCAATGCCCTACATCTTCCTCTCCATACAGGAAGAGGAACACACAGGGGACTCTGTGAAGGGTGGAAATATTGCTTAAATTATTACGGAGTTATTCTAGATGGAGAAAGGTTTTTTCCCCTTCTGTTTTAGGAATGGCTCACTGTATGTGCTTTCAAGAGAGACAGACCGGCCTACCATGTCTGTAGGACTTGCTTCGAAACCGTACATTTGATTTCACCAGGTAAGCTTTTTGATAACACGTTTACGTTTACAACCATACCCTGGGAAAAGGTGGAGTGTAGAGGATGTGGGTTGAACCATCCATCTGGGTCTCCCATCCAAGTATCGACTAGGCCCAACCCTGCACGAAAGCCAGCAGAGACTATGTGTATTTTGTTTTCTTCTTTTCCTTCCATAGCAGAATTTTGACCCAGCACTAAAGCATAGCAGGGTTGCCAATAGCCTTAACCCAACCAGTGGCACTGTGTCGAGTCGGCAGTTTGCAGAGGAAAGATTTAATGACACCTTGAGGTGGAAGGTATCAGCCATGAGCTAAAAAGCCCCGTCAAGTCCCCTTCGTGCTGTGCCCATGTCAACGGAGACACGTACGCTTTCTCCTTTGGCCCTCCAAATCCACAGCATCCTTTCTACAGAGGCATTACTAGAGATCTAAAGGACCGGTGAAGAATACGCTGGAAGTCCCGCGGGAAATGGCGGAGACATCACAGCACTGATTCCCCCGTCGCAAGCAAGATCACTTTAATAATGCATCCCTTGTGGATAATTTCAGATGTCACACGCCCGAATATACGCTCCGAATATTCATGTCGGCCTACATTTTCTCATCATGCTTTCTCATCCTCCTATCTTCCTCTTTTGACGACACCGTGGCATGCCATTACTCCAAGTTCATTAGGAGAACATGACGACAAATCAAACTCTAGAGAAAAAAAGGCCTCTTCCCACTTTTTTTTTCCCTTCTGTCTCTCTTCTTCTGTCCTCTGTAGTGCTGAGGAAATATATTTCATGCATAATAAGGCACAGCAAATAATGTTATGCTGCATAGTACACTGTGTCTGGCATGTTGCTTCAGATCTTGTATCCTGGTGACAGATGACAAGGCTCTCTCTCTAGTTCTCTCTCTAGTTCTCTAATTATGTTGTTCTCTAGTTCTCTCTCTCTCTAAGTCTCTCTCTATAGTTCTCTGTCTCTAGTTCTCTAATTCTCTCTCTCTAGTTCTCGCTCTCTAGTTCTATCTCTCTCTCTCCAGTTCTCGCTCTCTCTAGTTCTCTCTCTCTAGTTCTCTTTATCTAATTCTCTCTCTCAAGATCTCACTCTCTCTAGTTCGCTCTCTCTAGTTCTCTCTCTCTAGTTCTCTCTATGTAATTCTCTCTCTCAAGATCTCTCTAGTTCTCTCTATCTAATTCTCTCTCTCTCTGGTTCTCTCTCTCTAGTTCTCACTCTCTCTAGTTCTCTCTCAAGTTCTCTCTCCATACTTCTCTCTCTCTAGTTCTCTCTCTCTCTCTCTCTAGTTCTCTCTCTTTAGTTCTATCTCTCTTATTCTCTCTCTCTATCTCTCTAGTTCTATCTCTAGTTCTCTAGTTCTCTCTAGTTCTCTCTCTCTAGTTCTCTCTATCTAATTATCTCTCTCTCTGGTTCTCTCTCTCTAGTTCTCTCTCTCACGTTATCTCTCCATACTTCTCTCTCTCTAGTTCTCTCTCTCTCTCTCTCTCTCTAGTTCTCTCTCTCTAGTTCTCTCTCTCTTATTCTCTCTCTCTATCTCTCTAGTTCTATCTCAAGTTCTCTAGTTCTATCTCTAGTTCTCTCTCTCTCTCTAGTTCTCTCTATCCAATTATCTCTCTCTGGTTCTCTCTCTCTAGTTCTCACTCTCTCTAGTTCTCTCTCTCAAGTTCTCTCTCCATACTTCTCTCTCTCTAGTTCTCTCTCTCTCTCGCTCTCTCTAGTTCTCTCTCTCTAGTTCTCTCTCTCATATTCTCTCTCTATCTCTCTAGTTCTATCTCTAGTTCTCTAGTTCTCTCTCTAGTTCGCTCTCTCTAGTTCTCTCTATGTAATTCTCTCTCTCAAGATCTCTCTAGTTCTCTCTATCTAATTCTCTCTCTCTCTGGTTCTCTCTCTCTAGTTCTCACTCTCTCTAGTTCTCTCTCAAGTTCTCTCTCCATACTTCTCTCTCTCTAGTTCTCTCTCTCTCTCTCTCTAGTTCTCTCTCTTTAGTTCTATCTCTCTTATTCTCTCTCTCTATCTCTCTAGTTCTATCTCTAGTTCTCTAGTTCTCTCTAGTTCTCTCTCTCTAGTTCTCTCTATCTAATTATCTCTCTCTCTGGTTCTCTCTCTCTAGTTCTCTCTCTCACGTTATCTCTCCATACTTCTCTCTCTCTAGTTCTCTCTCTCTCTCTCTCTCTCTAGTTCTCTCTCTCTAGTTCTCTCTCTCTTATTCTCTCTCTCTATCTCTCTAGTTCTATCTCAAGTTCTCTAGTTCTATCTCTAGTTCTCTCTCTCTCTCTAGTTCTCTCTATCCAATTATCTCTCTCTGGTTCTCTCTCTCTAGTTCTCACTCTCTCTAGTTCTCTCTCTCAAGTTCTCTCTCCATACTTCTCTCTCTCTAGTTCTCTCTCTCTCTCGCTCTCTCTAGTTCTCTCTCTCTAGTTCTCTCTCTCATATTCTCTCTCTATCTCTCTAGTTCTATCTCTAGTTCTCTAGTTCTCTCTCTAGTTCTCTCTCTCTAGTTCTCTCTATCTAATTATCTCTCTCTCTGGTTCTCTCTCTCTAGTTCTCACTCTCTCTAGTTCTCTCTCTCAAGTTATCTCTCCATACTTCTCTCTCTCTAGTTCTCTCTCTCTCTCTCTCTCTAGTACTCTCTCTCTAGTTATCTCTCTCTTATTCTCTCTCTCTATCTCTCTAGTTCTATCTCTAGTTCTCTAGTTCTCTCTCTAGTTCTCTCTCTCTAGTTCTCTAGTTCTCTCTAGTTCTCTCTCTCTAGTTCTCTCTATCTAATTATCTCTCTCTCTGGTTCTCTCTCTCTAGTTCTCTCTCTCAAGTTCTCTCTCCATACTTCTCTCTCTCTAGTTCTCTCTCTCTCTCTCTCTCTCTCTCTCTCTAGTTCTCTCTCTCTAGTTCTCTCTCTCATATTCTCTCTCTATCTCTCTAGTTCTATCTCTAGTTCTCTAGTTCTCTCTCTAGTTCTCTCTCTCTAGTTCTCTCTATCTAATTATCTCTCTCTCTGGTTCTCTCTCTCTAGTTCTCACTCTCTCTAGTTCTCTCTCTCAAGTTCTCTCTCCATACGTCTCTCTCTCTAGTTCTCTCTCTCTCTCTCTCTCTCTCTCTAGTTCTCTCTCTCTAGTTCTCTCTCTAGTTCTCTCTCTTATTCTCTCTCTATCTCCCTAGTTTTCTCTCTAGTTCACTAGTTCTCTCTCTCTCTAGTTCTCTAGTTCTCTCTCTAGGTATCTAGTTCTCTCTATCTAATTATCTCTCTCTCTGGTTCTCTCTCTCTAGTTCTCACTCTCTCTAGTTCTCTCTCTCAAGTTATCTCTCCATACTTCTCTCTCTCTAGTTCTCTCTCTCTCTCTCTCTCTCTCTAGTACTCTCTCTCTAGTTATCTCTCTCTTATTCTCTCTCTCTATCTCTCTAGTTCTATCTCTAGTTCTCTAGTTCTCTCTCTAGTTCTCTCTCTCTAGTTCTCTAGTTCTCTCTAGTTCTCTCTCTCTAGTTCTCTCTATCTAATTATCTCTCTCTCTGGTTCTCTCTCTCTAGTTCTCTCTCTCACGTTATCTCTCCATACTTCTCTCTCTCTAGTTCTCTCTCTCTCTCTCTCTCTCTAGTTCTCTCTCTCTAGTTCTCTCTCTCTTATTCTCTCTCTCTATCTCTCTAGTTCTACCTCTAGTTCTCTAGTTCTCTCTCTAGTTCTCTCTCTCTCTCTAGTTCTCTCTATCCAATTATCTCTCTCTGGTTCTCTCTCTCTAGTTCTCACTCTCTCTAGTTCTCTCTCTCAAGTTCTCTCTCCATACTTCTCTCTCTCTAGTTCTCTCTCTCTCTCTCTCTCTCTAGTTCTCTCTCTCTAGTTCTCTCTCTCATATTCTCTCTCTATCTCTCTAGTTCTATCTCTAGTTCTCTAGTTCTCTCTCTAGTTCTCTCTCTCTAGTTCTCTCTATCTAATTATCTCTCTCTGGTTCTCTCTCTCTAGTTCTCACTCTCTCTAGTTCTCTCTCTCAAGTTCTCTCTCCATACGTCTCTCTCTCTAGTTCTCTCTGTCTCTCTCTCTCTCTATTTCTCTCTCTCTAGTTCTCTCTCTCTAGTTCTCTCTCTTATTCTCTCTCTATCTCCCTAGTTTTCTCTCTAGTTCACTAGTTCTCTCTCTCTCTAGTTCTCTAGTTCTCTCTCTAGGTATCTAGTTCTCTCTCTGTAATTCTCTCTCTCTAGTTCTCTAGTTCTCTCTCTGTAATTCTCTCTCTCTCTCTCTAGTTCTCGCTCTCGATTTATCTCTCTCTCTCTCTCTCGCTCTAGTTCTCTCTCTCTAATTCTCTCTCTCTAGTTCTCTAATTCTCTAGTAATCTAGTTCTCTCTCTAGTTCTCTCTCTAGTTCTCTAGGTCTCTCTCTAGTTCTCTCTCTAGTTATCTAGTTCTCTAGTTATCTTTCTCTGTAGTTCTCTCTCTAGTTCTCTTAGTTATCTAGTTCTCTCTCTCTAGTTCTCTAGTTCTCTCTTTAGTTCTCTAGTTCCCTCTCTCTCTAGTTCTCTCTCTAGTTCTCTAGTTCTCTCTTTATCTAGTTCTCTAGTTCTCTCTCTCTCTAGGTCTCTAGTTCTCTCTCTAGTTCTCTCTCTCTAGTTCTCTCTCTAGTTCTCTAGTTCTCTATTCTCTCTCTAGTTCTCTAGTTCTCTAGTTCTCTCTCTAGGTCTCTAGTTCTCTCTCTCTCTAGTTTATAGTTCTCTCTCTAGCTCTCTAGTTCTCTAGTTCTCTCTCTCTCTAGTTCTCTCTCTAGTTCACTCTCTAGTTCTCTGGTTCTCCCTCTAGTTCTGTAGTTATCTAGTTCTCTCTCTCTCTCTAGTCCTCTAGTTATCTCTCTAGTTCTGTAGTTCTCTCTCTAGTTCTGTAGTTCTGTAGTTCTCTCTCTAGGTCTCTAGTTCTCTCTCTAGTTCTCTCTCTCTCTAGTTCTCTATCTCTCTAGTTCTCTCTCTCTATTTCTCTCTCTCTAGTTCTAGTTCTCTCTCTAGCTCTCTAGTTCTTTCTCTCTAGTTCTCTCTCTCTAGTTCTCTAGTTATCTAGTTCTCTAGTTCTCTCTCTAGTTCTGTAGTTCTGTAGTTCTCTCTCTAGGTCTCTAGTTCTCTCTCTAGTTCTATCTCTCTCTAGTTCTCTATCTCTCTAGTTCTCTCTCTCTATTTCTCTCTCTCTAGTTCTAGTTCTCTCTCTAGCTCTCTAGTTCTCTCTCTCTAGTTCTCTAGTTCTCTAGTTCTCTAGTTCTCGGTCTAGTTCTCTAGTTCTCTCTCTCTAGTTCTATAGTTCTCTCTCGCTCTCTCTCTCTCTAGTTCTCTCTCTCTAGTTATCTCTCTCTAGTTCTATCTCTAGTTCTCTCGCTCTAATTCTCTCTCTCTCTTTAGTTCTGTCTCTCTAGTTCTCTCTATCTAGTTCTCTCTCTAGTTCTCTCTCTATAGTTCTCTCTCTCTAGTTCTATCTCTCTAGCTCTCTCTCTCGTCCTCTCTCTCTAGTTCTCTAGTTCTCTCTCTAGTTCTCTAGTTCTCTCTCTAGTTCTCTTGTTCTAGCCGTTTCGCTTGTTCTCTAGTTCTCTCTCTTGTTCTCTAGTTCTCTCTCTCTCTCTAGTTCTCTAGTTCTATCTCTCTCTCTAGTTCTCTCTCTAGTTCTCTAGTTTTGTAGTTCTCTCTCTAGTTCTCTAGTTCTCTCTCTAGTTCTCTAGTTCTCTCTCTCTATAGTTTCTAGTTCTCTCTCTAGCTCTCTAGTTCTCTCTCTCTCTAGTTCTCTCTCTAGTTCTCTAGTTCTCTCTCTAGTTCTCTCTCTAGCTCTTTAGTTCTCTCTCGCTAGTTCACTCTCTAGTTCTCTAGTTCTCTAATTCTCTCTCTAGTTCTCTAGTTCTCTAGTTCTCTCTCCAGTTCTCTAGTTCTCTCTCTCTCTAGTTTCTAGTTCTCTCTCTAGCTCTCTAGTTCTCTAGTTCTCTCTCTCTCTAGTTCTCTCTCTAGTTCACTCTCTAGTTCTCTGGTTCTCTCTCTAGTCCTCTAGTTCTCTAGTTATCTCTCTAGTTCTGTAGTTCTCTCTCTAGTTCTGTAGTTCTGTAGTTCTCTCTCTAGGTCTCTAGTTCTCTCTCTAGTTCTCTAAATCTCTAGTTATCTCTCTCTCTAGTTCTCTCTCTAGTTATAGTTATCTCTCTAGCTCTCTAGTTCTTTCTCTCTAGTTCTCTCTCTCTAGTTCTCTAGTTCTTTAGTTCTCTAGTTTTCTCTCTCTAGTTATCTAGATCTCTAGTTCTCTCTCTTGTTCTCTAGTTCTCTCTCTCTCTAGTTCTCTCTCTAGTTCTCTAGTTCTCTATTTCTCGCTCTAGTTCTCTAGTTCTCTCTCTCTAGTTCTCTAGTTCTCTCTCGCTCTCTCTCTCACTCTAGTTATCTCTCTGTAGTTATCTCTCTCTAGTTATCTCTCTAGTTCTCTCGCTCTAAATCTCTCTCTCTCTTTAGTTCTCTCTCTCTAGTTCTCTCTATCTAGTTCTCTCTCTAGTTCTCTCTCTATAGTTTTCTCTCTCTAGTTCTCTCTCTCTAAATCTCTCTCTCTCTAGTTCTATCTCTCTAGTTCTCTCTCTTGTCCTCTCTCTCTAGTTCTCTAGTTATCTCTCTAGTTCTCTTGTTCTCACCTCTTTCTCTAGTTATCTAGTTCTCTCTCTTGTTCTCTAGTTCTCTCTCTCTCTAGTTCTCTAGTTATCTTTCTCTCTGGTTCTCTCTCTAGTTCTCTAGTTCTCTAAATTTCTCTAGTTCACTAGTTCTGTAGCTCTCTCTCTAGTTCTCTAGTTCTCTAGTTCTCTCTCTAGTTCTCTAGTTCTCTCTCTCTCTAGTTTCTAGTTCTCTCTCTAGCTCTCTAGTTCTCTAGTAGTTCTCTCTCTAGTTCTCTCTCTAGTTCTGTAGTTCTCTCTCAAGTTTTATAGTTCTCTCTCTAGTTCTCTAGTTCTCTCTCTAGTTCTCTAGTTCTCTCTCTCTAGTTATCTAGATATCTAGTTCTCTCTCTAGTTCTCTCTCTCTATTTCTCTCTCTCTGGTTCTAGTTCTCTCTCTAGCTCTCTAGTTCTTTCTCTCTAGTTCTCTCTCTCTAGTTCTCTAGTTATTTAGTTCTCTAGTTTTCTCTCTCTAGTTATCTAGTTCTCTTGTTCTCTAGTTCTCTAGTTCTCTCTCTCTCTAGTTCTCTAGTTCTCTCTCTCTAGTTCTCTAGTTATCTAGTTCTCTAGTTCTCTCTCTCTAGTTCTCTAGTTCCCTAGTTCTCTCGCTCTAGTTCTCTAGTTCTCTAGTTCGCTCTCTCTACTTCTTTACTTATGTAGTTCTCTAGTTCTCTCTCTAGTTCTCTCTCTAGTTCTCTCTTTCTAGTTCTCTAGTTCTCTCTCTAATTCTCTCTCTAGTTCTCTCTCTAGTTCTCTTTCTCTAGTTCTCTCTCTGGTTCTCTCTCTCTAGTTCTCTCTCTAGTTCTCTCTCTAGTTATCGCTCTCTAGTGCCCTCTCTAATTCTCTCTCTAGTTCTCTAGTTCCCTCTCTAATTCTCTCTCTAGTTCTCTAGTTCCCTCTCTAATTCTCTCTCCAGCTCTCTCTCTACTTCTCTCTCTAGTTCTCTAGTTCTCTCTCTATGTCTCTCTCTCTCTCTCTCTCTCTCTCTCTCTCTCTCTCTCTCTGTGTCTCTCTCTCTAGTTCTCTCTCTCTAGTTATCTAGTTCTCTATCTCTAGTTCTCTAGTTCTCTAGTTCTCTACTTCTCTACTTCTCTAGTTCTCTCTCTCTAGTTCTCTAGTTCCCTAGTTTTCTCGCTCTAGTTCTCTAGTTCGCTCTCTCCAGTTCTTTAGTTCTCTAGTTCTCTAGTTCTCTCTCTCTAGTTTTCTCTCTCTGGTTCTCTCTTTAGTTCTCTCTCTAGTTTTCTCTCTCTAGTTCTCTCTCTAATTCTCTCTATTGGTCTCTCTCTCTAGTTCTCTCTCTAGTTCTCTCTATTTTATTCTCTCTCTCTCTCTCTAGTTGTCTCTCTAGTTGTCTTTCTCTCTCTCTGTTGTTCTCTATCTCTCTCTCTAGTTCTCTATCTATCTAGCTCTCTCTCTCTCTACTTCTCTCTCTAGTTGTCTCTGTGTCTCTATATCTCTCTCTCTTTCTCTCTCTCTCTCTCTCTCTCTCTCTCGCTCTAGTTCCCTATCTCTCTCCCTCTAGCTCTCTCTCGCTCTACTTCTCTCTCTCTCTCTGTCTCTCTCTCTCTCTCTGTCTCTCTCTCTCTCTCTCTGTCTCTCTGTCTTTCTGGGAAGAAGAGATTTTCCAAATGGATTTATCTGGGATTCATGTTGGTGCCATGTCTCTGACATTGATGAGGCCTGGCGGGCTTGATGATGATGCTCCCATTGGTACAGTAAAGTAGGAGCCGCCGTAGGTGCTCACTGTATATTTACTGGGAGCCACATTGAGTTATGGGAGAGTGGGGGAAGGTGTGTGTGTGTGTGTGTGTGTGTGTGTGTGTGTGTGTGTGTGTGTGTGTGTGTGTGTGTGTGTGTGTGTGTGTGTGTGTGTGTGTGTGTGTGTGTGTGTGTGTGTGTGTGTGTGTGTGTGTGAGAGAGAGAGAGAGAGAGAACCTGTCTTAAACACATGCAAACCACAGGGCTTGTGCCTGCTTTGTGATGTAATATTGATATTGGGGATAGTTCAGGACACAAGTTCTCAGGCTTCATATTTTATTCTCTGTGGACTCCGTGGGCTTTTTAAACTGACGCAACTCCACCTCTTCCCTCAGCCTTTTAAGGACATACAGGCTACCTGGCTAAAGGTGTAGAGAGCTCAGCTCAATTAAGCCTGCATTACATCAGCTAGCTACACGCATTAGCGGCAAAGTCTACCTACGGGTTTACGAGATGGTCGTTAAAGCAGTCACCTTCACAGGTCATGAGTCTGGAGCCCCGTTAAGGGGGGCTGAGGTGACTTATCTCCCCGCTCACCCCTCACCTTGCCTGGGTAACTCACATATACCTCACCCCTCCCACCCCTGGATCATTGGATGATTGTCAAGCATCCAACCGTACATGGGAGGGAAAAAGCCTGGTTATTCTGACCTCATTAATACCACAGGGGTCAATGAAGCAAAACATTTGTGTCCCTAATGAAAATACATCTGCACTGCAGTACATGATGCAGCTGGAGCTGATTTAAAGGTACAGAAGGCACCAAACGTAGATTGACTCCATCTCACTGTCAGCGAGCGAAGTGGTGGAATGTGTTACTGTGTTCCCTTCAGATGTCTCTGCTGTAATTCACCAGTGCACTGTCACTACACATTTTTTATTTTTTTACACTGATTCTAATCATCACAAACTCTGATAAATGGCATCCCATGAACATATTTAAGATTATGGAGAAAGGATTTGGGATGTAAACTGTCTAATGTTGTACTATCTGTTTGACAGTTATGCTCGTGTTCATTCCTCATCTCCCATCACAATGCCCAATAATAACCAACATAACAGACAACGCAGCCACTTTACAAGTCCTATATCCCGTTTGATGAAATTAAAATCCTCAGTATTGGCAGGAATGGGATCTCACTCTCTCTCTCTGTGTGTGTGTGTCTGTGTGTGTGTGTGTGTGTGTGTGTGTGTGTGTGTGTGTGTGTGTGTCTGTGTGTGTGTGTGTGTGTGTGTGTGTGTGTGTGTGTGTGTGTGTGTGTGAACGCTCATGTGCTTGCCTGAGAATGTTTTGGATCTGTGTGAGAATGAGTGTATTTGTGTGAAAATGTGAACAATTGTGTGAGAATGTGTACATTTGTGTGAGAATGTGTGTGATTTTGTGTGAAAGGTGTGTACTTGTGTGACCAGTTGTGTATTTGTGTAAGAATGTGTGTATCTGTGTGAGAATGTGTGTATTTGTGTGATAATGTGTGTATTTGTGTGAGAATGTGTGTATTTGGGTGAAAAAGTGTGTATTTGTGTAAGAATGTGTGTATTTGTGTGAGAATGTGTGTATTTGTGTGAGAATGTGTGTATTTGATCGAACAGTGTGTGTATTTGTGTTAGAATTTGTGTGACAAACTATGCATTTGTATGAGAATGTGTGTATTTGTTGGAGGTCATCAAACAGAAATTGTGAATGCAACCACCAAAAGGTCAAGGTTCACAATTTACGACCCCTAGGAAAACAAACACAGTTTATACAGGTTGACGAGTGGGCTTCAAGGGACCTCCAGGTGGTTAAGGTTTAATTTTCCATGACTGCTCTTGCTATTACAGTTCCACTAGCTTGTACATAATCCCATTCATATCTGGTAGTGTAATAGTATTCATTCATATCTGGTAGTGTAATACTAATCATTCATATCTGGTAGTGTAACAGTAATCATTCATATCTGGTAGTATAATAGTACAATCAATATCATTCATATCTGGTAGTTTAATAGTAGTCATTCATATCTGGCAGTGTAAATCCCCAATAGAAGCTAGCCAGAAGCTAGCCAGAAGCTAACCAGAAGCTAGCCAGTTTACTGGCTAACGTTAGTATTCAGCCAACTATGGTTGATGGTCATCAGCTATCCTTTAGCTCGAAAAGCTATCGCCAGTTTTGTACAACGTGACTCAGACCAGAACATACTGGACCTATTTTTCTCTCCATATCCCCGGATTTCAACCGAAAGCTCTGGACATTTACACCTGGATCTCGCAGCTGGATTACGTCGATCCCGGAGCAAACATCAATTATTCCGGAGCTAGCCAGCTGAAGAGTTCCGTCAGCCACTCCTGGGCTACAATCACTTATCCGTACCCGTTTTACTGCCGACGCGGAGCCCCACCAGGCCTTCACGACTGGACTACCGACGTTATCTGCCCGAGGGAGTTATCCAACTGGCCCCTCATTCGCGACGTTACCTGAACGCCCATCTGCGGCCCGCTAAGCCTTAGCTGTCTTATCGGCTGTTATCTGAATAGATCTATCGGACAATTTTTCTTGGGTCACTATAACTATATCTATTTTGCCAATTGGATTGATCCCCTCTACCACACGGAACCCCACTAATCTACCAACGGAAATGCACGAGGTGGCTTAAAACAGACCTCCACCCTATGCTAGCTTACTACCGATGGCCCGGCTAGCTGTCTGAATCTCCGTTACCCCAACCAACCTCACTACTCACTGGACCCTTATGATCACTCGACCAAGCATGCCTCTCCTTAATGTCAATATGCCTTGTCCATTGCTGTTCTGGTTAGTGTTTATTGGCTTATTTCACTGTAGAGCCTCTAGCCCTGCTCACTATACCTTATCCAACCTTTCAGTTCCACCACCCACACATGCGATGGTTGGTTTCACCTGGTTTCAAAGGTGTTTCTAGAAACAATATCTCTCTCATCATCACTCAATACCTAGGTTTACCTCCACTGTATTCACATCCTACCATACCTTTGTCTGTACATTATACCTCAAAGCTATTTTATCACCCCCATAAACCTTCTTTTACTCTCTGTTCCGGACGTTCTACACGACCAATTCTCATAGCTTTCAGCCGTACCCTTATCCTACTCCTCCTCTGTTCCTCTGGTGATGTAGAGGTGAATCCAGGCCCTGCAGTGCCTAGCTCCACTCCTATGAACCTCCTATGGATATGAACTTGCAACCTTTCAGTTACTCGGTTACTAGTCCAACACTCTAACCACTAGGCTACCCTGCCGCCCATGGAACATGATAAATGTTTCCTTACCTTGATGACCTTCATCAGAATGCAGTCCTAGGAATCCCAGGTCCACTATAAATGCTTGATTTGTTCGAAAATGTTTGTTATTTATGTCCAATTAGCTACTTTGGTTAGCGCGTTTGGTAAACAATTCCAAAGTCACAAAGGGCGTCCACTATAACATGATGAAATGTCCAAAAGTTCCGTAACAGTCAGTAGAAACATGTCAAACAATGTACTGAATCAATCTTTAGAATGTTGATTACATATATCTTGAATAACATTCCAACCGGAGAATTAGAATGACTTCAGATGATCGGTGGAACGCAGGTCCTTCCCCTGTGAACGCGCATGGTGAAAGCATGGTCAACTCGTGGCAGTGGTGACTATTTCCTGTCTCATTCGACCCCACCTTCACATTAGAGTCATCAGACAAAGTTCTATTGACTGTTGACATCTAGTGGAAGGCATAGGAAGTGAAAACTCATCCATATCTCACTGTAATTTCAATGAGAGCTTGGTTGAAAATCTGCCACCCCCAGAAGAAATACAAACAGGAAGTGGAATTTCTCAGGTTTTGCCTGCAAAAAGAGTTATGTTATACTCACAGACATAATTCAAACTTCAAAGTGTTTTCTATCCAATACTAACAATAATATCCATATATTAGCAACTGAGACTGAGGAGCTGGCCGTTTACAATGGGCACCTTTTCATCCAAACTACTCAATACTGCCCCTGCAGCCATAAAAGTTAACAACCCTCCAGACGAGCTTCAATGCCATTACAACTCTCCTTCCGTGGCCCCAATTGCTCTTAAATACAAGTAAAACTAAATGCATGCTCTTCAACCGATCGCTGCCTGCACCTGCCCGCCCGTCCAACATCACTACTCTCGACGGTTCTGACAACTACAAATACCTAGGTGTCTGGTTAGACTGTAAACTCTCCTCGCTTCATACTCGTCGCCAAACCCACTGGCTCCAGGTCATCTACAAGACCCTGCTAGGTAAAGTCCCCCCTTATCTCAGCTTGCTGGTCACCATAGCAGCACCCACCTGTAGCACGCGCTCCAGCAGGTATATCTCTCTGGTCACCCCCAAAACCAAATCTTCCTGTGGCCGCCTCTCCTTCCAGTTCTCTGCTGCCAATGACTGGAACGAACTACAAAAATCTCTGAAACTGGAAACACTTATCTCCCTCACTAGCGTTTAGCACCAGCTGTCAGAGCAGCTCACAGATTACTGCACCTGTACATAGGCCATCTATAATTTAGCCCAAACAACTACCTCCCCCCTACTGTATTTATTTATTTATTTTGCTCATTTGCACCCCATTATTTCTATCTCTACCATGCACATTCTTTCACTGCAAATCTACCATTCCAGTGTTTGACTTGCTATATTGTATTTACTTCGCCACCATGGCATTTCTTTGCCTTTACCGCCCTTATCTCACCTCATTTGCTCACATTGTATATAGACTTATTTTTTCTACTGTATTATTGACTGTATGTTTGTTTTACTCCATGTGTTGGAGTCTCAACTCTGTGTTGTTGTTTGTGTCGAACTGATTTGCTGTATCTTGGCCAGGTCACAATTGTAAATGAGAACTTGTTCTCAGCTTGCCTACCTGGTTAAATAAAGTTAAACTTAAAAAAATAATAATAGTACAATCAATATCATTCATATCTGGTAGTGTAATACTAATCATTCATATCTGGTAGGGTAACAGTAATCATTCATATCTGGTGGTGTAATGGTAATCATTCATATCTGGTAGTGTAATAGTACAATCAATATCCTTCATATCTGGTAGTGTAATAGTACAATCAATATCCTTCATATCTGGTAGTGTAATAGTAATCATTCATATCTGGTAGTGTAATAGTACAATCAATATCCTTCATATCTGGTAGTGTAATAGTACAATCAATATCCTTCATATCTGGTAGGGTAATAGTAATCATTCATATCTGGTAGAGTAATAGTACAATCAATATCCTTCATATCTGGTAGTGTAATAGTACAATCAATATCCTTCATATCTGGTAGGGTAATAGTACAATCAATATCCTTCATATCTGGTAGTGTAATAGTACAATCAATATCCTTCATATCTGGTAGTGTAATAGTACAATCAATATCCTTCATATCTGGTAGTGTAATAGTACAATCAATATCCTTCATATCTGGTAGTGTAATAGTACAATCAATATCCTTCATATCTGGTAGTGTAATAGTACAATCAATATCATTCATATCTGGTAGTGTAATACTAATCATTCATATCTGGTAGTGTAATAGTAATCCTTCATATCTGGTAGTGTAATAGTACAGTCAATATCCTTCATATCTGGTAGTGTAATAGTACAATCAATATCCTTCATATCTGGTAGTGTAATAGTACAATCAATATCATTCATATCTGGTAGTGTAACAGTAATCATTCATATCTGGTAGTGTAACAGTACAATCAATATCATTCATATCTGGTAGTGTAATAGTAATCATTCATATCTGGTAGTGTAATAGTAATCATTCATATCTGGTAGTGCAATAGTACAATCAATATCATTCATATCTGGTAGTGTAATAGTAATCATTCATATCTGGTAGAGTAATACTAATCATTCATATCTGGTAGTGTAATGGTAATCATTCATATCTGGTAGAGTAATAGTACAATCAATATCCTTCATATCTGGTAGAGTAATAGTAATCATTCATATCTGGTAGGGTAATAGTACAATCAATATCCTTCATATCTGGTAGTGTAATAGTACAATCAATATCATTCATATCTGGTAGGGTAATAGTACAATCAATATCCTTCATATCTGGTAGTGTAATAGTACAATCAATATCATTCATATCTGGTAGGGTAATAGTACAATCAATATCATTCATATCTGGTAGTGTAATAGTACAATCAATATCCTTCATATCTGGTAGGGTAATAGTACAATCAATATCCTTCATATCTGGTAGTGTAATAGTACAATCAATATCCTTCATATCTGGTAGGGTAATAGTACAATCAATATCATTCATATCTGGTAGGTTAATAGTAATCATTCATATCTGGTAGAGTAATAGTAATCATTCATATCTGGTAGGGTAATAGCACAATCAATATCCTTCATATCTGGTAGTGCAATAGCACAATCAATGTCCTTCATATCTTGAAGCATAATAATGAATACAATCTATATTATTCATATCAGTCTAAAGACATTTGATTAAAAGCATATTATTTTGAATCAAATAAATATTAATGTTATAGAACCGTCCCTTAACTATTAGGAAGATATTAGCATGTTTTGTTTTTGTCAGAAATCACAGTGTGTGTGTGTGTGTGTGTGTGTGTGTGTGTGACAGCCTCCCCTGTTAGCGATGGCAGCACCCGACTGATTCCTGGCTGGGGTTCTGATCTTTCCTCTTTTATACAGCGCCACACTGAGTCACAGACATACAGGCAGAGAAACCCTTTCTAGAAGTGAAGTCTCTCTTCATAGATGATCTAATCTTTCTCGGGGCAGTGAAGTAAGTCACTCTCTCTCGGTCTTTCTCTGTCGCTCTCTCTTTTGTCCTTTATTCTTCTGCGTGACAGCTACAAACAGGTCTCATCTTGTTGGGTTATTGAGCCATGCTTCTTCCCTTCAGTTCGGGCTCATGATCCACACACTTGTCCCAATTTGAACCTTGTCGCCTTTCAAATATGGCGTCCGCCATGATCAAAGCCAGCCTCTCCCCGCCTCTTTAAAACAGTGGAACACTCTGAGAAACAAAAGACGCAGTGGCGCGTGGAGAAAAGAGGCTTTTGGTGCCTCGTCGGCGTACTAATTAAACTTTTTGAAGGGAAAAGAACAGCAGAAGCTCAGCAAACAAGTGCGTCAACAAAAGAGGCCTCTTGGTTGTCTGTCGAGCACCAGCAGCTCCTGCTTGTGTATGATAATGATGACATTCCTCTCCTAATTGGAATCGTTATCTTTATCATGTCCTCGGTGCGTGAGATAATAACGCCGAGGCGCGGCTGGAGAGTTTTTGGAGAGAGCTGTTCGGAGTGGGTGGGGTGTGTTAGCGTGTGTGTGTGCGACCGTGTGTGGAGGACTTGTTTTCCTATCTTGTCAGGACTAGAATGTCTGAAAAGCAAGGAGATTGTTTATATCCTACAAAGTAAAAATTATTCTGAATGGGAATACAATTTTACTCCCCAAATCATCCTGACAAGTAACAAAAACATGGCTGTGTAGGTGTATGTGTGTGCGTGTGTGAGTGTGTGAGTAGATGTTCATTACAATGAAACATGGTGAAGCCCCAAAATTGCCCTCGCTAGAAGCCTGTGTTTCAGACATAAGGAAGTGGATGGCTGCGAACTCTCTACTTTTAAACTCGGACAAAACAGAGATGCTTGTTCTATGTCCCAAGAAACAAAGATATATTTTGTTGAATCTGACAATTAATCTTAATGCTTGTACAGTCGTCTCAAATAAAACTGTGAAGGACCTCTGCTTTACTCTTTTAGGTTAGACTACTGCAATTCTCTACTTTCCGGCTACCCGGATAAAGCACTAAATAAACTTCAGTTAGTACTAAATACGGCTGCTAGAATCCTGACTAGAACCAAAAAATGTGATCGTATTACTCCAGTGCTAGCCTCTCTACACTGGCTTCCTGTCAAGGCAAGGGCTGATTTCAAGGTTTTACTGCTAACCTACAAAGTATTACATGGGCTTGCTCCTCCTATCTCTCTGATTTGATCCTGCCGTACATACCTACATGTACACTATGGTCACAAGACGCATGCCTCCTAATTGTCCCTAGAACTTCTAAGCAAACAGCTGGAGGCAGGGCTTTCTCCTATAGAGCTCCATTTTTATGGAATGGTCTGCCTACCCATGTGAGAGACACAAACTCGGTCTCAACCTTTAAATCTTTACTGAAGACTCATCTCTTCAGTGGGTCATATGATTGAGTGTAGTCTGGCCCAGGAGTGTGAAGGTGAACGGAAAGGCTCTGGAGCAACGAACCGCCCTTGCTGTCTCTGCCTGGCCGGTTCCCCTCTTTCCACTGGGATTCTCTGCCTCTAACCCTATTACAGGGGCTGAGTCACTGGCTTACTGGTGCTCTTTCATGCCGTCCCTAGGAGGGGTGCGTCACTTGAGTGGGTTGAGTCACTGATGTGATCTTCCTGTCTGGGTTGGCGCCCCCCCTTGGGTTGTGCCGTGGCGGAGATCTTTGTGGGCTATACTCGGCCTTGTTTCAGGATGGTAAGTTGGTGGTTGAAGATATCCCTCTAGTGGTGTGGGGGCTGTGCTTTGGCATAGTGGGTGGGGTTATATCCTTCCTGTTTGGCCCTGTCCGGGGGTATCATCGGATGGGGCCACAGTGTCTCCTGACCCCTCCTGTCTCAGCCTCCAGTATTTATGCTGCCGTAGTTTATGTGTCAGGGGGCTAGGGTCAGTTTGTTATATCTGGAGTACTTCTCCTGTCTTATCCGGTGTCCTGTGTGAATTTAAGTATGCTCTCTCTAATTCTCTCTTTCTCTCTTTTTTGGTCCTAGGACCTGAGCCCTAGGACAATGCCTCAGGGCTACCTGGCATGATGACTCCTTGCTGTCCCAGTCCACCTGGCCATGCTGCTGCTCCAGTTTCAACTGTTCTGCCTGTGACTATTATTATTTGACCATGCTGGTCATTTATGAATATTTGAACATCTTGGCCATGTACTGTTATAATCTCCACCCGGCACAACCAGAAGAGGACTGGCCACCCCTCATAGCCTGGTCCTCTCTAGGTTTTGGCCTTTCTAGGGAGTTTTTCCTAGCCACGGTGCTTCTACACCTGCATTGCTTGCTGTTTGGGCTTTTAGGCTGGCTTTCTGTACAGCACTTTGAGATATCAGCTGATGTACGAAGGCCTATATAAATACATTTGATTTGATTTGAGTAGATGTGTTATATATGTTCTTTATAATTCAGCCTAACAGGGTGGAAATGTATCAGTGGGACATACTGACTAACGACATGGAACATGGACAAATAGATACAACAGAGTGTTTATATATTATGTAGCTTTGCACCAAAGTTTTCCCACCAAAGAAATTATGACACTTCCTGAATGTGGTGTCTAGTTTAGCCAACTCACACACTCGGCTCAAACAGAGAGTGATGCTATGTTAACTAGCTGACTTTGGCTATCCAACACTGGAACTCTCCAAGGTTTTGCCTGTCTATCTATGGTTTTGCATGTCTATCTATGGTTTTGCCTGTCTATCTATGGTTTTGCCTGTTTATCTATGGTTTTGCCTGTCTATCTATGGTTTTGCCTGTCTATCTATGGTTTTGCCTGTCTATCTATGGTTTTGCCTGTCTATATATGGTTTTGCCTGTCTATCTATGGTTTTGCCTGTCTATCTATGGTTTTGCCTGTCTATCTATGGTTTTGCCTGTCTTTCTAACAGGGTTGACGTGTTATGCTCGACCCACCCAATTTTACACCAAAAAACACTAGAAAAGGGCCAAAAGAACTTTGTGATTTGACTATTAGATGTTGATGGTTTATTTTGTATATTTTTTTAGAAAGGAATAGCTTCACCCTATTAAATTGAGAGTTCAGTTCATGTAACAGGGGTGAAATAAATACGTTGTCAAATTAACTGTCAAATGAACTAAATAAATTTACAATGATGGTGAAAACTTGGAGAAAGTTGGTGTTAAGTGGGTTAAACTCGTCCAGGAACTCACGTAGGGTGCCCAGAGGGAAAGTAGAACGTCTTTATTCATATTAAAAAACAGATTGATTGAATTCTCCATGTGGTCTATATTAAAGGGTACTTCATTTAACATACACTACATTGCCAAAAGTATGAGGACGATTGCTAGTCGAACATCTCATTCCAAAATCATGGGCATTAATATAGAGTTGGTCCCCCCTTTGCTGCTACGGTGTAACAGCCGCCACTCTTCTGGGAAGGCTTTCCACTAGATGTTGGAACATTGCTGTGGGGACTTCCATTCAGCCACAAGAGCATTAGTGAGGTCAGGCACCAATGTTGGGTGGTTAGACCTGGCTCGCAGTTGGCGTTCCAATTCATCCTAAAGGTATTCGATGGGGTTAAGGTCAGGGCTTTGTGCAGGCCAGTCGTTTTTCCACACCGATCTCGATAAATAATTTCTGTATAGACCTCGCTTTTTTTAAAATAATATACAGTAGCAGGCTTTTAAAATGCCATATTGGTGCACAATTGCTACTTAAAATGGGAGGCAAAAGGCAGTCTTTCCACGTACAATAGCATCAATACCATCCAAGTATACCCCACTTTTTTCCCCCCTCTGCTTTCCTCGCCATAGAGGCAGCTCCCTGCTCCCTACAGCTAATCGCCCGTGGGATCTGGAGACGCAGCGACATCCAGGTGATAAAAAGCCTTCAGAGACGTAACAAGAGAGAGAGAGAGAGAGAGACACACAGTTCCGTTTGGCAGTTCACTTTCACAGCTTTCGATTCCCTGCCCGGCCTAGCTGAAAGAAGTCTGAAAGAGACCCGGCTAATCTCTCCCTGAGTGTCAGCTCCTCTCCCTCTGTTCTCGCTCTCTCTGAAAAGAACCTCTGTTTATCTGACCAAAACCTCCTTCCCTCCCGGTGTCCATTTTGGATCTTATCAACCACAAGATAATTCAACTCCGCTCTCTCTCCCACTCGCTCTCTCTCTTCCCTCTCTCTCACTCTCCCCTCTCTTTCTCTCCTCTCTCTCTCTCTCTCTCTCTCTCTCTCTCTCTCTCTCTCTCTCTCTCTCTCTCTCTCTCGCTCACTCTGCTCAGCTTCTGTTCATTAAAAGTTCCCTGTCTCTTCCTTTGTCAAGAGTGCATCCATCTGTCCGGGGAGCAGGAAGGGAGGAAGGAAAGAAAGGGGAGGGTGCAGCTATCTCTTCATCTCTCCATCTTGAGTCTTTGTGTTGTTCTCTTTGATTTGTTTCTGTTTGCCTTCGGTTCGACCCCCCCCCCCCCCGTCTTGTTTTGGTCCCTGATGGATCGGCCCTCAGCCTTTAAGTTAGATTTGTTTTCCTCACTGTTTGAGCTTCTGTTAATTTAGATCAAATAACACTGTGAGTGTTAAAGGTACACTCTTTAATCTATTCATCTCTGTTGTATTCCACTTCCACTTGAGCTCTCATCTTTTGGTTTTCAAATGCAGTGGCAAGAAAAAGTATGTAACCCTTCGGAATAACCTGGATTTCTGCATAAATTGGTCATAAAACTTGACCTGATCTTTAATCTAAGTCACAACAATTTTTTCATTGTACCTTTATTTTTAACAAAGCAAGTGAGTTATAAACAAATTCTAATTTACAATGACGGCCTAGGAACAGTGGGTTAACTGCCTTTTTCAGGAGCAGAACGATAGATTTTTACCTTGTCAGCTCAGGGACTTGATCTAGCAACCTTGCAGTTACTGGCCCAACGCTGTAACACCTAGGCTACCTGCCTCCAAAATAGACAATAGATAAACACAGTCTGCTTAAACTAATAACACACAAACAATTATACGTTTTCATGTCTTTATTGAACACACCGTGTAAACATTCACAGTGCAGGGTGGGAAAAGTATGTGAACCCTTGGATTTAATAACTGGTTGACCATCCTTTGGCAACAACAACCTCAACCAAACGTTTTCTGTAGTTGCAGATCAGACCTGCACATTGGTTGGGAGGAATTTTGGACCGTTCCTCTTTACAAAACTGTTTCAGTTCAGCAATATTCTTGGGATGTCTGGTGGGAACCGCTCTCAAGGTCATGCCACAGCATCTCAATCGGGTTGAGGTCAGGACTCAGACTGGGCCACTCCAGAAGGTGTATTTTCAACTGTTGAAGCCAGTCTGTTGTTGATTTACTTCTCTTTTTTGGGTCGTTGTTCTGTTGCATCACCCAACTTTTGTTGAGCTTCAATTGGCGGACAGATAGGCTAACATTCTCCTGCAAAATGTCTTGATAAACACGGGAATTCATTTTCCGTCAATGATTGCAAGCTTTCCAGGCTCTGAAGCAGCAAAGCAGCCCCAAACCATGATGCTCCCTCCACCATATTTTACAGTTGGGATGAGGTTTTGATGTTGGTGTGCTGTGCCTTTTTTTCTCCACACATAGTGTTGTGTGTTCCTTCCAAACAACACAACTTTAGTTTCATCTGTCCACAGAATATTTTGCCAGTAACGCCTGGAACATCCAGGTGCTCTTCAGACGTGCATGTCCTCAACTGGCAGCTTCATAAAATAGTACCTACAAAACACCATTCTCAACGTCAACAGTGAAGATGCGACTCCGAGGTTCTGGCCTTCGAGACAGAGTTGCAAAGAAAATTCACATCTCAGACTGGCCAATAAAAATAAAAGATTAAGATGGGCAAAATAACACAGACACTGGACAGAGGAACTCTAGAAGGCCAGCATCCCGGAGTCGCCTCTTCACTGTTGACGTTGAGACTGGTGTTTTGCGGGTACTATTTAATGAAGCTGCCAGTTGAGGACTTGTGAGGCATCTGTTTCTCAAACTAGACACTCTAATGTACTTGTCCTCTTGCTCAGTTGTGCACCAGGGTCTCCCACTCCTCTTTCTATTCTGGTTAGAGCCTGTTTGCGCTGTTCTGTGAAGGGAATAGTACACAGCGTTGTACAAGATCTTCAGTTTATTGGCAATTTGTCACATGCAATAGCCTTCATTTCTCAGAACAAGAATAGACTGATGAGTTTCAGAAGAAAGCACTTTGTTCCTGGCCATTTTGAGCCTGTAATCGAACCCGCAAACACTGATGCTCCAGATACTCAACTAATCTACAGAAGGCCAATTTTATTGCTTCTTTAATCAGAACAACAGTTTTCAGCTGTGCTAACATAATTGAAAAAGGATTTTCTAATGATCAATTAGCCTTTTCAAATTATAAACTTGGATTAGCTAACACAACGTGCCGTTGGAACATAGGAGTGCTGATAATGGGCCTCTGTACGTCAATGTAGGCATTCCATAAATCTGACGTTTCCATCTACAATAGTCATTTACAACGTTAACATTGTCTACACTGTATTTCTGATCAATTTTATGTTATTTTAATGGACATAAAATGTGCTTTTCTTTCATAAACAAGGACATTTCTAAGCGACCCCAAACTTTTGCACAGTAGTGTACATGTAGGTAGAGTTATTAAAGTGACTATGCATAGATGATAACAACAGAGAGTAGCGGCAGTGTAAAGAGCTGGGGGGGGGGGGTGCAAATAGTTCGGGGAGTCATTTGATTAGACGTTCAGGAGTCTTATGGCTTGGTGGTCGAAGTTGTTAACTTGGACTTGGCGCTCCGGCCAACTTGGACTTGGCGTACGGTAGCAGAGAGGACAGACTATGACAAGGGTGGCTGGAGTTTTAAAAAATTGTAGGGCCTTCTTCTGACACCGCCTGGTATAGAGGTCCTGGATGGCTTGTTGTTTAGTTTAAGAGGTTGTTTAGTTTAAGAGGTTGTTTAGTTAAAGATTAGTGAAAGGGGTTGTTTAGTTAAAGAGGTTGTTTAGTTTGTTAAGAGGTTAATTAGTTTGATAAGAGGTTGTTTAGTTTACGAGGTTGTTTAGTTAAAGATTAGTGAAAGGGGTTGTTTAGTTAAAGAGGTTGTTTAGTTTGTTAAGAGGTTAATTAGTTTGATAAGAGGTTGTTTAGTTTACGAGGTTGTTTAGTTTGGTAAGAGGTTGTTTAGTTTGTTAAGAGGTTGTTTAGTTTAAGAGGTGTTTTAGTTTGTTAAGATGGTGTTTAGTTTAAGAGGTTGTTTAGTTTGTTAAGAGGTTGTTTAGTTTAAGAGGTGTTTTAGTTTGTTAAGATGTTGTTTAGTTTAAGAGGCTGTTTAGTTTGTTAAGAGGTTGTTTAGTTTAAGAGGTAGTTTAGTTTGTTAAGATGTTGTTTAGTTTAAGAGGCTGTTTAGTTTGTTAAGAGGTTGTTTAGTTTGTTAAGATGTTGTTTAGTTTAAGAGGTTGTTTAGTTTGTTAAGAGGTTGTTTAGAATAAGAAGTTGTTTAGTTTGTTACGAGGTTGTTTAGTTTGTTAAGAGGTAGTTTAGTTTAAGAGGTTGTTTCGTTTGTTAAGAGGTTGTTTAGCTTAAGAAGTTGTTTAGTTTGTTAAGAGGTTGTTTAGTTTGTTAAGACGTTGTTTAGTTTGTTAAAGGTTGTTTAGAATAAGAAGTTGTTTAGTTTGTTACGAGGTTGTTTAGTTTGTTAAGAGGTAGTTTAGTTTGAGGTTGTTTAGTTTGTTAAGAGGTTGTTTAGCTTAAGAAGTTGTTTAGTTTGTTAAGAGGTTGTTTAGTTTGTTAAGACGTTGTTTAGTTTGTAAATAAGTCCTTCAGCGCAAATGCAATCTGCACGCAACATCCATTTTTTATAATTCAGGACGTCGAAAGGGATCGTTTTTACTGCCTGGCCCACGCCAATCTTCGAATTCCAAAGCAATGTTTGTAGCCAGCCATAAAACAAGCAACCAACCTGGCTGTTCTTGTTTTCTGACAAAGGCCTCGAACCTACCACTCCGGATTAGCTCTGGGAGCCTGGAGAAGAGGGGGCAGAAAAGTGAGGCGAGTGAGAGATTGATGGCTTTCACGTGGTCATGCATTTCATTTATCAATAAAGCTGTCAGCTCTCCACTAACCTGGGCGGGTGTACTCCAGAATTAATCAGAACAAAGACATCAATCAACAAGCCCATAGCTGCTGCTCGGCACTCCATTATATTGACCTGAGCAAGGTTGTCGACTAGCCAAAGTTTGCAGAGTGATGCCACGTTTTGACACGGCACCTTATGAGTGACACGCTCAAGGTTCTCGTATCCACGAGCAAGGAGGAGAGGTGTCTGTGAGCATCTATCTCTCTCTGTGTGTGTAGGAGATTGAAGTGTATGTATGAGCCATGGGACTTCCTCCCTCAGTCCCTCATGTTCCCTTCCCCTGTTAACACGCAGGTCATTATGGGTAGTGGTTTGGGACATCCATCACAGGCGGGCAGCAGCAGATTGATACGCACTGCAGCCCTATCCTATTTACATCCCCGCTGTTTTTAAGATCCTCAAGATGTGATTTGGGAAATGGCGTCCTCCTGCCCACTCATCTATCAACTTCCTGTATCCTCCCTAGCCAGAGAGCTGGCTGCATGGCCGGCGCTCCCCACGGAGAGGATGAACAGGACAGAGAGAGAGAGGAGACCTGGCTGCATGGCCGGCGCTCCCCACGGAGAGGATGAACAGGACAGAGAGAGAGAGGAGATCTGGCTGCACGGCCGGCGCTCCCCACGGAGAGAATGAACAGGACAGAGAGAGAGAGAGGAGGCCTTGCTGCACGGCCGGCGCTCCCCACGGAGAGAATGAACAGGACAGAGAGAGAGAGAGGAGGCCTTGCTGCACGGCCGGCGCTCCCCAGGGAGAGGATGAACAGGACAGAGAGAGAGAGAGGAGATCTGACTGCACGGCCGGCGCTCCCCACGGAGAGAATGAACAGGACAGAGAGAGAGAGAGAGAGAGAGAGAGAGAAGAGGCCTTGCTGCACGTCCGGCTCTCCCCAGGGAGAGGATGAACAGGACAGAGAGAGAGAGAGGAGGCCTTGCTGCATGGCCGGCGCTCCCCACGGAGAGGATGAACAGGACAGAGAGAGAGAGAGGAGGCCTTGCTGCATGGCCGGCGCTCCCCATGGAGAGGATGAACAGGACAGAGGGAGAGAGAGGAGGCCTTACTGCACGGCCGACGCTCCCCACGGAGAGGATGAACAGGACAGAGAGAGAGAGGAGACCTGGCTGCACGGCCGGTGCTCCCCAAGGAGAGGATGAACAGGACAGAGAGAGAGAGAGGAGGCCTGGCTGCACGGCCGGTGCTCCCCAGGGAGAGGATGAACAGGACAGAGAGAGAGAGAGGAAGCCTTACTGCATTGCTGACGCTCCCCACGGAGAGGATGAACAGGACAGAGAGAGAGAGGAGACCTGGCTGCACGGCCGGTGCTCCCCAAGGAGAGGATGAACAGGACAGAGAGAGAGAGAGGAGGCCTGGCTGCACGGCCGGTGCTCCCCAGGGAGAGGATGAACAGGACAGAGAGAGAGAGAGGAAGCCTTACTGCATTGCTGACGCTCCCCACGGAGAGGATGAACAGGACAGAGAGAGAGAGGAGACCTTGAAGGCAGAGCAAAATGGGTCAGTTACAGGAGCAGTGAAGGCAGAGCAAAATGTGTCAGTTACAGTAGCAGTGAAGGCAGAGCAAAATGTGTCAGTTACAGTAGCAGTGAAGGCAGAGCAAAAGTGGGACAGTTCCAGTGGACAGTGGTAGAGGGTGGGTTGGGCTTGGACATTGAGGAAAGAGAGGGGGACAGTTCCAGTGGACAGTGGTAGAGGGTGGGTTGGGCTTGGACGTTGAGGAAAGAGAGGGGGACAGTTCCAGTGGACAGTGGTAGAGGGTGGGTTGGGCTTTGACGTTGAGGAAAGAGAGGGGGACAGTTCCAGTGGACAGTGGTAGAGGGTAGGTTGGGCTTGGACGTTGAGGAAAGAGAGGGGGGCAGTTCCAGTGGACAGTGGTAGAGGGTGGGTTGGGCTTGGACATTGAGGAAAGAGAGGGGGACAATTCCAGTGGACAGTGGTAGAGGGTGGGTTGGGCTTGGACGTTGAGGAAAGAGAGGGGGACAGTTCCAGTGGACAGTGGTAGAGGGTGGGTTGGACTTGGACGTTGAGGAAAGAGAGGGGGACAGTTCCAGTGGACAGTGGTAGAGGGTGGGTTGGGCTTGGATGTTGAGGAAAGAGAGGGGGACAGTTCCAGTGGACAGTGGTAGAGGGTGGATTGGGCTTGGACATTGAGGAAAGAGAGGGGGATAGTTCCAGTGGACAGTGGTAGAGGGTGGGTTGGGCTTGGACGTTGAGGAAAGAGAGGGGGACAGTTCCAGTGGACAGTGGTAGAGGGTTGGTTGGGCTTGGACGTTGAGGAAAGAGAGGGGGACAGCTCCAGTGGACAGTGGTAGAGGGTGGGTTGGGCTTGGACATTGAGGAAAGAGAGGGGGACAATTCCAGTGGACAGTGGTAGAGGGTGGGTTGGGCTTGGACGTTGAGGAAAGAGATGGGGACAGTTCCAGTGGACAGTGGTAGAGGGTGGGTTGGGCTTGGACGTTGAGGAAAGAGAGGGGGACAGTTCCAGTGGACAGTGGTAGAGGGTAGGTTGGGCTTGGACGTTGAGGAAAGAGAGGGGGACAGTTCCAGTGGACAGTGGTAGAGGGTGGGTTGGGCTTGGACGTTGAGGAAAGAGAGGGGGACAGTTCCAGTGGACAGTGGTAGAGGGTGGATTGGGCTTGGACATTGAGGAAAGAGAGGGGGATAGTTCCAGTGGACAGTGTTAGAGGGTGGCTTGGATGTTGAGGAAAGAGAGGTGGACAGTTCCAGTGGACAGTGGTAGAGGGTGGGTTGGGCTTGGACGTTGAGGAAAGAGAGGGGGACAGTTCCAGTGGACAGTGGTAGAGGGTGGGTTGGGCTTGGACGTTGAGAAAAGAGAGGGGGACAGTTCCAGTGGACAGTGGTAGAGGGTGGGTTGGGCTTGGACGTTGAGGACAGAGAGGGGGACAGTTCCAGTGGACAGTGGTAGAGGGTGGGTTGGGCTTGGATGTTGAGGAAAGAGAGGGGGACAGTTCTAGTGACAATAGACAGGAGGAGGAGGGGGAAAGAGAGGGACTTAGTAGCATAATTAGAGGAAAATAACCTGGAACAAATTTGCTTTACCTAATTACCTAGTAGTAGAGTAAAAGGATAATAACCTCCTTATCCTAATTGAATCTGGCCCAACTTGATTGATCCCAATTTGGCAGTAATTGACATAACGTGCTGGGCATCTAGGCTGTGCCTCCAGAGTAGTCAGTAACACACCGCGTGTGTGTGTGTGTGTGTGTGTATGTGTGTGTGTGTGTGTGTGTGTGTGTGTGTGTGTGTGTGTGTGTGTGTGTGTGTGTGTGTGTGTGTGTGTGTGTGTGTCTTTGTGCGGGTCGGTAGCATGGCATCGGCACGGTGTTGTCTTTGTGAGGGAATAAGCAGACTTCCTACAGTTTTTATGTGATTTCCACTTTAGACACAATTAAGCCAAAGTGAATCAGACGAGCCAGTCAACACTTAATTTGTGTGCGGCTGTCAGTCACACAGCAAACCAACAAAAGCCTGTCTCTGTCTGATGATCAGTATTCCCCAAAAGGTACAGTTCTTTTTGAAAGCCCCGCTGTCTCCAAGACAACATGGCCGTTTGCCGTGGAGCTTCAAAGTTAGGAGAAGACAATAAGAAGATGGGGTTGCTGGGTAGGGGGCAAATTGCAATTGAAAGTCCTCATCTGTTTTTGCAGAATTTTCTAATAAATGTTCTGATTTGATCAGTTTGGAATATGTTGATTAAATTCTTGTTTATTTCATTTGCACTTCCTATTTCATTATTGAGGCTCTCTTTGAATGTTAACTCTGAACACACGTCGTCATGGTTACCGTGGGATACCAATGTTTACTGACAGGCCTCATTAACTGAATCAGAATTGTGTCATATTTTCTCAAAATTCTTTCTTTGGGAGATTGTCAGTTTTGTCAGTGTCGGTGGATTAATGACCTAGACAATTCTAAAGCAGTCGCTCAACGGCCATCGCATGAAACATATCTGAGCACATGAAATCATCTCATTAATATTCACATTTCTGTCACTAAGTTAAAGCTGCTTTCCCACGATGAGCTGTGGGCGGATGATGTGTTTTGACGTAAACCTGTCATTTTTACAACATGTTTTTTATATCCAGGGATTTTTCTGATGTTTCTTTCACTCTGAGAAAGAGGGGGTGAGACAGAGAGCAAGAGAGAGAGAGAGAGAGGGGGGGATGAAAAAGAGAGCGAGAGAGAGGGGTGATACAGATAGAGAGAAAGAGAGAGGGGTGAAAAAGACAGAGAGAGAGGGGTGAGACAGACAGAGAGAGAGGGGTGATACAGACAGAGAGAGCGGGATGATACAAACAGAGAGAGAGAGGGGTGAAACAGACAGAGAGAGAGAGGGGTGATACAGAAAGAGAGAGAGGGGGGTGAAACAGACAGAGAGAGAGAGAGAGAGAGAGAGGTGAAACAGACTGAGAGAGAGGGAGAGAGAGCGAGAGAGTGAGGGGTGAAACAGACAGAGAGAGAGGGATGATACAAACAGAGAGAGAGAGGGGTGAAACAGACAGAGAGAGAGAGGGGTGATACAGAAAGAGAGAGAGGGGGGTGAAACAGACAGAGAGAGAGAGAGAGAGAGAGAGAGTGGTGAAACAGACAGAGAGAAGGGGACAGAGAGAGAGAGAGAGAGAGAGAGAGGGGGGGGGGTGAAACAGACTGAGAGAGAGAGAGGGGTGAGACAGAGAGCGAGAGAGAAACAGAGAGAGAGAGAGCGAGGGGGGGGTGAAACAGACAGAGAGAGAGAGGGGTGAAAAAGACAGAGAGAGAGAGGGGTGAAACAGACAGAGAGAGAGAGCGGTGAGACAGAGAGCGAGATAGAAATAGGGAGAGAGAGAAAAGGGGGTGAGACAGACAGAGAGAGAGAGAGAGAGAGGTGAGACAGAGAGCGAGAGAGAAGGCGAGAGAGAGAGAGAGAGAGAGAGAGAGGGGTGATACAGACAGAGAGAGAGAGAGAGAGAGAGAGAGAGAGAGAGAGAGAGAGAGAGGTGAAACCGACAGAGAGAGAGGGGTGATACAGACAGAGAGAGAGAGAGAGAGAGAGAGAGAGAGAGAGAGAGAGAGAGACAGAGGGGTGAAACAGACTGAGAGCGAGAGCGAGGGGTGCGACAGAGAGCGAGAGGGAAAGAGAGAGAGAGAGGGGGAGAGGGGTGAAACAGACTGAGAGAGAGAGAGGGGTGAGACAGACAGAGAGAGATAGGGGTGAAACAGACAGAGAGAGAGAGGGGTGAAACAGACAGAGAGAGAGGGGTATACAGACAGAGAGAGAGAGAGGGGTGAGACAGACAGAGAGGGGTGAGACAGAGAGTGAGAGAGAAAGAGGGAGAGGGAGAAAGGGGAGTGAAACAGACAGAGAGAGAGAGAGGGGTGAGACAGAGAGCGAGAGAGAAAGCGAGAGAGAGAGAGAGAGAGAGAGGGGTGATACAGACAGAGAGAGAGAGAGAGAGAGAGAGGGGTGAAACCGACAGAGAGAGAGAGAGGGGTGAAACAGACAGAGAGAGAGGGGGGTGACAGAGAGCGAGAGAGAGGGGTGATACAGACAGAGAGAGAGAGAGGGGGGGGGTGATACAAACAGAGAGAGAGAGTGGGGGTGAAACACAGAGAGAGAGAGAGTGGTGATACAGACAGAGAGAGAGGGGTGATACAGACAGAGAGAGGGGCGTGAAACAGACAGAGAGAGAGAGGGGTGATACAGACAGAGAGAGAGAGAGAGAGAGAGAGAGAGAGGGGGGGGGTGAAACAGACAGAGAGAGAGAGGGGTGATATAGACAGAGAGGGAGAGAGAGAGAGAGAGAGAGAGAGAGAGAAGGTGAAACAGACAGAGAGAGAAAGGGGTGATACAGACAGAGTGAGAGGGGTGAGACAGAGAGCGAGAGAGAGGGGTGATACAGACAGAGAGAGAGAGAGGGGGGGGGTGATACAGACAGAGAGAGAGAGTGGGGGTGAAACACAGAGAGAGAGAGAGTGGTGATACAGACAGAGAGAGAGGGGTGATACAGACAGAGAGAGGGGCGTGAAACAGACAGAGAGAGAGAGGGGTGATACAGACAGAGAGAGAGAGAGAGAGAGAGAGAGGGGGGGGGTGAAACAGACAGAGAGAGAGAGGGGTGATATAGACAGAGAGGGAGAGAGAGAGAGAGAGAGAGAGGGTGAAACAGACTGAGAGAGAGAGAACAACACCTTAATTGAACACACAAAAAATTACACCTACCTTGGTCTGACCATATCTGCATCGGGAAACTTTAATATGGCAGTGAAGGCACTCAAAGATAAAGCCCGCAGAGCAATGTATGCAATAAAAATGAAATTATTCAAAATCAACATCCCAATTAGAATTTGGACTAAAATATTTGACAGTGTAATCCTACCAATAGCACTTTATGGAAGTGAGGTTTGGGGGCCACTCAATAAACTGGATTTTAAAATGTGGGACAAACATCCAATTGAAGCCCTACATGCAGAATTCTGTCGGAAAATTCTGCAAGTCCAGAGAAATACACCAACTAATGCGTGTAGGGCAGAATTGGGCCGTTTTCCAGTAATAATGAAAATACAGAAAAGATCATTAAAATTTTGGCTACATCTAAATTCAAGTCCAAATTCGAGTCTGCAATTTAAAGCACTTCAAGCCCAAGAGCTGAGCCCAGAAACGAGCCCTCTCAGTCAGCTGGTGTTGGACCTCACCAATCAAGCTGACACCAGCACTGCTTCAAAAGAAAGAATTCCAATAAGCAAAATCATGAACCAATCAAAGGAATCATATTTACAATACTGGAAAAACGAAACAAAATCCCAAAGCCGACTAAATTGCTATCTGACCCTAAACAGAGAATATGAATTGGCTGATTATCTCTACTCTGTCAGAGATACGAAGCAGAGACAGATCCTTACCAAGTACAGGCTGAGTGACCACCGATTGGCAATAGAAACCGGCAGACATAAAAAGACATGGCTACCCAAAGAGGAGCGTGTATGTGGTCACTGCATGACAGGGGAGGTAGAGACAGAGATGCACTTTCTCCTTTACTGTGATAAATATTCCTCACAAAGAGATTCATTATTCACAGAAATGACTACATATATTCCAAATTTTTACAAATTGAACCCAGAGGAAAAACTAAGAATACTCATGGGCGAAGGAGCAATGGCTCCTCTTGCAGCCAAATATGTATTTTCCTGCCATAGCCTGAGGGACACTGAATAATAACATCTGCATAGTAAACAGTAACTTACTTATTATTATTATTACTATTATTACTATAATTATTAATGTTTATCATCCCAAATATGGGTGGTAATGATAGTGATAACAGTTTAGTGATGGTAGTAGTAGTTGTAGTACTGATATAAAGAAGAAGATGACCGTTATTTAGTTATAAGTTAGTTATAGTTTCATTTTCCATAATTTGATTTTATATTTATTACATTTCTACTATTGACTGTTACCATTTTATTGTATTTATTTTTGTATTTAATTTTGTATTATTATTTACTACCATTTTATATTATTATTTGCTATCATTTATAATTTTGTTACAATGTATATTGTATACATTGTTGCTTTGGCAATATTGACACAATGTTTTTCATGCCAATAAAGCAGCTTGAATTTGAGAGAGGGGTGAAACAGACAGAGAGAGAGAGGGGTGATATAGACAGAGAGAGAGAGAGAGAGGTGAAACAGACTGAGAGAGAGAGAGAGGGGTGAGACAGAGAGCGAGAGAGAAAGAGAGAGAGGGGGGGGGTGAAACAGACAGAGAGAGAGGGGTGAAAAAGACAGAGAGAGAGGGGGGTGAAACAGACAGAGAGAGAGGGGTATACGGACAGAGAGAGAGAGGGGTGAGACAGACAGAGAGGGAGAGGGGTGAGACAGACAGAGAGGGAGAGGGGTGAGACAGAGAGCGACAGAGAGAGAGAGAGAGAGAGGGGGGGGTGAAACAGACAGAGAGAGAGAGGGGTGATACAGACAGAGAGAGAGAGGGGGGTGAGACAGAGAGCAATAGAGAGAGAGAGAGAGAGGGGGGTGAAACAGACAGAGAGAGAGAGGGGTGATACAGACAGAGAGAGTGAGAGGGGTGAGACAGAGAGCGAGAGAGAGAGAGAGGGGGGGTGAAACAGACAGAGAGAGAGTGGGGTGATATAGACAGAGAGAGAGAGGGGTGAAACAGACAGAGAGAGAGAGGGGGGTGAGACAGAGAGCGACACAGAGAGAGCGAGGTCGGGTGAAACAGACAGAGAGAGAGTGAGGGGTGAGACAGAGAGAGAGAGAGAGAGAGGGGTGAGACAGAGAGCACGAGAGAGAGAAAGTGAGAGAGAGAGAGAGAGAGAGAGAGAGGGGTGAAACAGACAGAGAGAGAGAGGCGTGAGACAGGCAGACAGAGAGGGGGTGAAACAGACAGAGAGAGAGGGGTGAAACAGACAGAGAGAGAGAGAGGGGTGATACAGACAGAGAGATGAGGTGAGACAGACAGACAGACAGAGAGAGAGGGGTGAGATACAGCGAGAGAGAGCGTGAGACAAACAGAGAGAGAGAGAGGTGAGACAGACAGAGAGAGAGGGGGGTGAGACAGACAGAGAGAGAGAGAGAGGGTGAGATACAGCGAGAGAGAGGGTGAGACAGACAGAGAGAGAGAGAGAGAGGTGAGACAGACAGAGAGAGGGGGGGGTGAGACAGACAGAGAGAGGGGGGTGACAGACAGAGAGAGAGAGGTGAGACAGACAGAGAGAGAGGGGGTATGACAGACAGAGAGAGCGGGGGTGACAGACAGAGAGAGAGAGAGGTGAGACAGACAGAGAGAGAGAGGGGGTGAGACAGACAGAGAGAGTGAAGGGTTGAGACAGACAGAGAGAGAGAGGGGTGAAACAGACAGAGAGAGAGAGAGGTGTGAAACAGACAGAGAGAGAGAGGGGTGATAAAGACACAGAGAGAGAGGGGTGATACAGACAGAGCGAGAGAGAGGGGGGTGATACAGACAGAGAGAGAGAGGGGTGATACAGACAGAGAGAGAGAGGGGGGTGAAACAGACAAATCAAATCTTATCAAATCAAATGTATTTATATAGCCCTTCGTACATCAGCTGATATCTCAAAGTGCTGTACAGAAACCCAGCCTAAAACCCCAAACAGCAAGCAATGCAGGTGTAGAAGCACGGTGGCTAGGAAAAACTCCCTAGAAAGGCCAAAAACCTAGGAAGAAACCTAGAGAGGAACCAGGCTATGTTGGGTGGCCAGTCCTCTTCTGGCTGTGCCGGGTGGAGATTATAACAGAACATGGCCAAGATGTTCAAATGTTCATAAATGACCAGCATGGTCGAATAATAATAAGGCAGAACAGTTGAAAATGGAGCAGCAGCACGGCCAGATGGACTGGGGACAGCAAGGAGTCATCATGTTAGGTAGTCCTGGGGCATGGTCCTAGGGTTCAGGTCCTCCGAGAGAGAGAAAGAAAGAGAGAAGGAGAGAATTAGAGAATGCACACTTAGATTCACACAGGACACCAAATAGCACAGGAGAAGTACTCCAGATATAACAAACTGAACCTAGCCCCCCGACACATAAACTACTGCAGCATAAATACTGGAGGCTGAGACAGGTGGGGTCAGGAGACAGAGTCAGACAGACAGAGAGAGAGGGGTGAGACAGAGAGCGACAGAGAGAGAGAGAGAGAGGGGGGGGGGGGGGTTGAAACAGACAGAGAGAGAGAGGGGTGATACAGACAGAGAGAGAGAGGGGGGTGAGACAGAGAGCAAGAGAGAGAGAGAGAGAGAGAGAGGGGGGGTGAAACAGACAGAGAGAGAGAGGGGTGATACAGACAGAGAGTGAGAGGGGTGAGACAGAGAGCGAGAGAGAGAGAGAGGGGGGTGAAACAGACAGAGAGAGAGTGGGGTGATATAGACAGAGAGAGAGAGGGGTGAAACAGACAGAGAGAGAGAGGGGGGTGAGACAGAGAGCGACACAGAGAGAGCGAGGTCGGGTGAAACAGACAGAGAGAGAGTGAGGGGTGAGACAGAGAGAGAGAGAGAGGGGTGAGACAGACAGAGAGAGAGAGGCGTGAGACAGGCAGACAGAGAGGGGGTGAAACAGACAGAGAGAGAGGGGTGAAACAGACAGAGAGAGAGAGAGGGGTGATACAGACAGAGAGATGAGGTGAGACAGACAGAAAGACAGAGAGAGAGGGGTGAGATACAGCGAGAGAGAGCGTGAGACAAACAGAGAGAGAGAGAGGTGAGACAGACAGAGAGAGAGGGGGGTGAGACAGACAGAGAGAGAGAGAGAGGGTGAGATACAGAGAGAGAGAGAGAGGGTGAGATACAGCGAGAGAGAGGGTGAGACAGACAGAGAGAGAGAGAGAGAGAGAGGTGAGACAGACAGAGAGAGGGGGGGGGGTGAGACAGACAGAGAGAGGGGGGTGACAGACAGAGAGAGAGAGGTGAGACAGACAGAGAGAGAGGGGGTATGACAGACAGAGAGAGAGGGGTGAAACAGACAGAGAGAGAGAGAGGGGTGATACAGACAGAGAGATGAGGTGAGACAGACAGACAGACAGAGAGAGAGGGGTGAGATACAGCGAGAGAGAGCGTGAGACAAACAGAGAGAGAGAGAGGTGAGACAGACAGAGAGAGAGGGGGGTGAGACAGACAGAGAGAGAGAGAGAGGGTGAGATACAGCGAGAGAGAGGGTGAGACAGACAGAGAGAGAGAGAGAGAGAGAGGTGAGACAGACAGAGAGAGGGGGGGGTGAGACAGACAGAGAGAGGGGGGTGACAGACAGAGAGAGAGAGGTGAGACAGACAGAGAGAGAGGGGGTATGACAGACAGAGAGAGGGGGGGTGACAGACAGAGAGAGAGAGAGGTGAGACAGACAGAGAGAGAGAGGGGGTGAGACAGACAGAGAGAGTGAAGGGTTGAGACAGACAGAGAGAGAGAGAGGGGGTGAGACAGACAGAGAGAGAGGGGGTGAGACAGACAAAGAGAGAGAGGGGTGAGACAGACAGAGAGAGAGAGGGGTGAGACAGACAGAGAGAGAGAGAGGCGAGACAGACAGAGAGAGAGGGGGGTGAGACAGAGAGAGAGAGAGAGGTGAGACAGACAGAGAGAGAGGGGGGGTGAGACAGACAGAGAGAGAGGGGGGGTGAGACAGACAGAGAGAGAGGGGAGGTGAGACAGAGAGAGAGAGAGGGAGAGAGAGGGGGAGGTGAGACAGAGAGAGAGAGAGAGGGGTGAGACAGACAGAGAGAGATTTAGGTGGGAGGTGAGACAGACAGAGAGATAGGTGTGGGTTGAGACAGACAAAGAGAGAGAAAGTGGTGAGACACACGGAGAGAGAAGGCTGGGGGCAGACAGAGAGAGAGATGGACTCTGCATATTCGGTTCATAAATCACGACTGACGAAATGACGAAGACTTAATGAATCGCCTTATCAGGAAGTCCATAAAGGAATATTGGATTTGCCATTTTGAAACAACTCTTTGGTTCATCATAAGCCCGGCCCAGATCCTTGAAAAGAGGATCCTTGAAAAGCGGACACGAGCCAAAAACCTGCGGTTGTCGTGAAAGCCCCTGCTAGTCTCGTTAGCGTAGCACTCATTCTCTCTGTTCGTTCCGTCTGTGTGTCTCTTCCACTTGCCAAATCCAGGACCGTTCGAGAGGCGAGAGGAGAGTGAGCTCCATGAACTTTACTAAGCTCAGCGAGAAGCCTTTTCTAGGGCCCAGAGGAACCAGGCTCTTTGCCTGATGGATCTAACTCATCATGAGGGGGATAAGACCATTGCTGTATTTCAGAGCAGTTCCTCATTGATTCAACTGTTTAATCTACTCATTGTTTGCTGTGTGTATCCAATTCAGTATACCTTGATAGTTTACAGTACCAGTGTCCTAATGTAACCTTCCACCTCTTCTCAACGACATCCATCAAGCTCTCTCATTACCACACTATCAATCTGAAGTACCCTCACAGAAACCTCTGCTATCTAACTGTTTGTCTATGGAAACTACGGTTGAATCCATAAAAAGGTGAGCCGGTTCACCTGCCAATGAGATAAGTGGAACCGAGGGCCCCTTCGTGTTTTTTTATTTGATTATTGTAGATGCGGCACATTTCCCACTGGAGAGATTCCAAGCACCATAATCTGACATCCAGCCACTCATAAAATCTACATTTAGAGTGGACCTCGGGTATCTTTTCTGATGACAACTCAGCAATCACCTTTCCCACAACGCAGCAAGCCTTCCAAATAGCCCTGGAAATATTTCACAAGAGAACTTTGGGGTCTGGGGGGGACTGAGTGTACGCCAGGGGAGCTTAGAAGAGGATGCAAGTGTGTTGTGCAAGTGAGTTGTTTGTCAGAGTTATTTTATTTGTATGGTGATGATTGTAGCATTAGTGTCATCATCCCTCAGGGCTTGGTGATGATTGTAGCATTAGTGTCATCATCCCTCAGGGCTTGGTGATGATTGTAGCATTAGTGTCATCATCCCTCAGGGCTTGGTGATGATTGTAGCATTAGTGTCATCATCCCTCAGGGCTTGGTGATGATTGTAGCATTAGTGTCAGCGTCATCATCCCTCAGGGCTTGGTGATGATTGTAGCATTAGTGTCAGTGTCATCATCCCTCAGGGCTTGGTGATGATTGTAGCATTAGTGTCATCATCCCTCAGGGCTTGGTGATGATTGTAGCATTAGTGTCATCATCCCTCAGGGCTTGGTGATGATTGTAGCATTAGTGTCATCATCCCTCAAGGCTTGGTGATGATTGTAGCATTAGTGTCATCATCCCTCAGGGCTTGGTGATGATTGTAGCATTAGTGTCATCATCCCTCAGGGCTTGGTGATGATTGTAGCATTAGTGTCATCATCCCTCAGGGCTTGGTGATGATTGTAGCATTAGTGTCAGCGTCATCATCCCTCAGGGCTTGGTGATGATTGTAGCATTAGTGTCAGTGTCATCATCCCTCAGGGCTTGGTGATGATTGTAGCATTAGTGTCAGCGTCATCATCCCTCAGGGCTTGGTGATGATTGTAGCATTAGTGTCAGCGTCATCATCCCTCAGGGCTTGGTGATGATTGTAGCATTAGTGTCAGTGTCATCATCCCTCAGGGCTTGGTGATGATTGTAGCATTAGTGTCAGTGTCATCATCCCTCAGGGCTTGGTGATGATTGTAGCATTAGTGTCAGTGTCATCATCCCTCAGGGCTTGGTGATGATTGTAGCATTAGTGTCAGTGTCATCATCCCTCAGGGCTTGGTGATGATTGTAGCATTAGTGTCAGCGTCATCATCCCTCAGGGCTTGGTGATGATTGTAGCATTAGTGTCAGTGTCATCATCCCTCAGTGCTTGGTGATGATTGTAGCATTAGTGTCAGTGTCATCATCCCTCAGGGCTTGGTGATGATTGTAGCATTAGTGTCAGCGTCATCATCCCTCAGGGCTTGGTGATGATTGTAGCATTAGTGTCAGTGTCATCATCCCTCAGGGCTTGGTGATGATTGTAGCATTAGTGTCATCATCCCTCAGGGCTTGGTGATGATTGTAGCATTAGTGTCATCATCCCTCAGGGCTTGGTGATGATTGTAGCATTAGTGTCATCATCCCTCAGGGCTTGGTGATGATTGTAGCATTAGTGTCATCATCCCTCAGGGCTTGGTGATGATTGTAGCATTAGTGTCATCATCCCTCAGGGCTTGGTGATGATTGTAGCATTAGTGTCATCATCCCTCGGGGCTTGGTGATGATTGTAGCATTAGTGTCATCATCCCTCAGGGCTTGGTGATGATTGTAGCATTCGTGTCATCATCCCTCAGGGCTTGATGATGATTGTAGCATTAGTGTCATCATCCCTCAGGGCTTGGTGATGATTGTAGCATTAGTGTCATCATCCATCAGGGCTTGGTGATGATTGTAGCATTAGTGTCAGCGTCATCATCCCTCAGGGCTTGGTGATGATTGAAGAATTAGTGTCATCATCCCTCAGAGCTTGGTGATGATTGTAGCATTAGTGTCAGCGTCATCATCCCTCAGGTCTTGATGATGATTGTAGCATTAGTGTCATCATCCCTCAGGGCTTGGTGATGATTGTAGCATTAGTGTCATCATCCCTCAGGGCTTGGTGATGATTGTAGCATTAGTGTCATCATCCCTCAGGGCTTGGTGATGATTGTAGCATTAGTGTCATCATCCCTCAGGGCTTGGTGATGATTGTAGCATTAGTGTCATCATCCCTCAGGGCTTGGTGATGATTGTAGCATTAGTGTCAGCGTCATCATCCCTCAGGGCTTGGTGATGATTGTAGCATTAGTGTCATCATCCCTCAGGGCTTGGTGATGATTGTAGCATTAGTGTCATCATCCCTCAGGGCTTGGTGATGATTGTAGCATTAGTGTCATCATCCCTCAGGGCTTGGTGATGATTGTAGCATTAGTGTCAGCGTCATCATCCCTCAGGGCTTGGTGATGATTGTAGCATTAGTGTCATCATCCCTCAGGGCTTGGTGATGATTGTAGCATTAGTGTCATCATCCCTCAGGGCTTGGTGATGATTGTAGCATTAGTGTCATCATCCCTCAGGGCTTGGTGATGATTGTAGCATTAGTGTCAGCGTCATCATCCCTCAGGGCTTGGTGATGATTGTAGCATTAGTGTCATCATCCCTCAGGGCTTGGTGTTGATTGTAGCATTAGTGTCATCATCCCTCAGGGCTTGGTGATGATTGTAGCATTAGTGTCATCATCCCTCAGGGCTTGGTGATGATTGTAGCATTAGTGTCAGCGTCATCATCCCTCAGGGCTTGGTGATGATTGTAGCATTAGTGTCATCATCCCTCAGGGCTTGGTGATGATTGTAGCATTAGTGTCATCATCCCTCAGGGCTTGGTGATGATTGTAGCATTAGTGTCATCATCCCTCAGGGCTTGGTGATGATTGTAGCATTAGTGTCAGCGTCATCATCCCTCAGGGCTTGGTGATGATTGTAGCATTAGTGTCAGTGTCATCATCCCTCAGGGCTTGGTGATGATTGTAGCATTAGTGTCAGCGTCATCATCCCTCAGGGCTTGGTGATGATTGTAGCATTAGTGTCAGCATCATCATCCCTCAGGGCTTGGTGATGATTGTAGCATTAGTGTCAGTGTCATCATCCCTCAGGGCTTGGTGATGATTGTAGCATTAGTGTCAGCGTCATCATCCCTCAGGGCTTGGTGATGATTGTAGCATTAGTGTCAGCGTCATCATCCCTCAGGGCTTGGTGATGATTGTAGCATTAGTGTCAGTGTCATCATCCCTCAGGGCTTGGTGATGATTGTATCATTAGTGTCAGCGTCATCATCCATCAGGGCTTGGTGATGATTGTAGCATTAGTGTCAGTGTCATCATCCCTCAGGGCTTGGTGATGATTGTAGCATTAGTGTCAGTGTCAACATCCCTCAGGGCTTGGTGATGATTGTAGCATTAGTGTCAGCGTCATCATCCCTCAGGGCTTGGTGATGATTGTAGCATTAGTGTCAGTGTCATCATCCCTCAGGGCTTGGTGATGATTGTAGCATTAGTGTCAGTGTCATCATCCCTCAGGGCTTGGTGATGATTGTAGCATTAGTGTCAGTGTCATCATCCCTCAGGGCTTGGTGATGATTGTAGCATTAGTGTCAGTGTCATCATCCCTCAGGGCTTGGTGATGATTGTAGCATTAGTGTCAGCGTCATCATCCCTCAGGGCTTGGTGATGATTGTAGCATTAGTGTCAGTGTCATCATCCCTCAGGGCTTGGTGATGATTGTAGCATTAGTGTCAGCGTCATCATCCCTCAGGGCTTGGTGATGATTGTAGCATTAGTGTCAGCGTCATCATCCCTCAGGGCTTGGTGATGATTGTAACATTAGTGTCAGTGTCATCATCCCTCAGGGCTTGGTGATGATTGTAGCATTAGTGTCAGTGTCATCATCCCTCAGGGCTTGGTGATGATTGTAGCATTAGTGTCAGCGTCATCATCCCTCAGGGCTTGGTGATGATTGTAGCATTAGTGTCAGTGTCATCATCCCTCAGGGCTTGGTGATGATTGTATCATTAGTGTCAGCGTCATCATCCATCAGGGCTTGGTGATGATTGTAGCATTAGTGTCAGTGTCATCATCCCTCAGGGCTTGGTGATGATTGTAGCATTAGTGTCAGCGTCATCATCCCTCAGGGCTTGGTGATGATTGTAGCATTAGTGTCAGTGTCATCATCCCTCAGGGCTTGGTGATGATTGTAGCATTAGTGTCAGTGTCATCATCCCTCAGGGCTTGGTGATGATTGTAGCATTAGTGTCAGTGTCATCATCCCTCAGGGCTTGGTGATGATTGTAGCATTAGTGTCAGCGTCATCATCCCTCAGGGCTTGGTGATGATTGTAGCATTAGTGTCAGCGTCATCATCCCTCAGGGCTTGGTGATGATTGTAGCATTAGTGTCAGCGTCATCATCCCTCAGGGCTTGGTGATGATTGTAGCATTAGTGTCAGCGTCATCATCCCTCAGGGCTTGGTGATGATTGTAGCATTAGTGTCAGCGTCATCATCCCTCAGGGCTTGGTGATGATTGTAGCATTAGTGTCAGCGTCATCATCCCTCAGGGCTTGGTGATGATTGTAGCATTGGTGTCATCATCCCTCAGGGCTTGGTGATGATTGTAGCATTAGTGTCAGCGTCATCATCCCTCAGGGCTTGGTGATGATTGTAGCATTGGTGTCATCATCCCTCAGGGCTTGGTGATGATTGTAGCATTAGTGTCAGCGTCATCATCCCTCAGGGCTTGGTGATGATTGTAGCATTAGTGTCAGCGTCATCATCCCTCAGGTCTTGGTGATGATTGTAGCATTAGCACAAATGACTGGTCAAATAACCACAGTCCCAGTCCCTCTTGCAAATCAGTACAAATTGCTGCCGAATTACGTTTCCCTTCCTAGACGCCATTCACCGTGGGTGACTCATGTGTCACATGCTGGTCATGCTAATGTAGCGGGACAGGGCGCTGGCGCGATTCAGGTTAGCGTTTTTACCCCTAGGGCCCTGACTGCTCTTGCAATGCTCCCCTGTGGTTGAGTCCATCTCCCTACCCACAACCCCCCACTCCCACTTCACTGAGTGCATCACTCGGGTCATGTGACTAGTGCAACATGAGTTGGAAAAATAGAGGAACCGTTTATTACACAGCACGGGTTGATTGAGGTCATGCCTTGTTTTATGTGTTATATTGCACAGGCTTTTATGACATAATAATGGAATGCCTGGCCTCAAGGAGTTTTACAATGTATGGCATTTATACATTTTTTTAACCAGGCAAGTCAGTTAAGAACAAATTCTTATTTTCAATGACGGCCTAGGAACAGTGGGTTAACTGTCTGTTCAGGGGCAGAACGTACCTTGTCAGCTCGGGGGTTTGAACTTGCAACCTACCGGCTACTAGTCCAACGCTCTAACCACTAGGCTACCCTGCCTCACATAATCATGACTGTGCAGCTCCTATTGGATGATGCATGGCAGCCATTTTTTGCCAGAACACACAATAATGCCAACACAGTCTACAATGGCAATGACACAGCTGTGTGTGTGTGTGTGTTTGTGTGTGTGTGTGTGCGTGTGTGTGTGCATGTGCATGCGTGTGTGTATGTGTGTTTGTGTTTGCATGCCTGCCTACAGTACTTGCACCCGCTTGCTTGCGTGCATGTACTACGTATACAACAATAATCCCCAGAAATACAACCACACTTTAATCCTAATTAACACTCACCCTAATTAACCAACTAGGCGTCTCATTCATTCAGGGTAGCAGCTCTCACCTTTCCCCTGAAATCCAGTCCTAACCCTCAATCACTCCACCATACTTCTTCCTACTGGAAAGGCTGTCATTCATTTTCATTAACTGCGTTAAATGAGCTTGGGCATCTGCTGTATTAAAAAATGTAATTATCAGAATACGTAAATAAGTAATTGCGACACCCCTGTGCATAATTGATGTGCACTAATGCACAGCTTTGAAGGAATAAATGTCCCACTAAGCCGGCACACGTGACGCTCCAAACAGCAGGTGGTCTCCCAGGTGATAATTCTACCCTGTTTTGACCAGTCAGAAAATCCATCCTGTTCCTTGGAAATGTTCATCACCGACAGACAGAGATCTGGATCCTTCATTAGCAAGAACACATCCAGTAAAGCTCTCCTTTTGCCCACAAGGTGCACTCTTAGGTTCTCTTAGGTTCTACATGGAACCCAAAAGGGTTCTACCTGGAACCAAAAAGGTTCTACCTGCACCAAAAAGGGTTATTCCAAAGGGTTCTGCTGTGGGGACAGCTGAATGTCTCCTTCTTTCTGTGTGTGTAGAAAAGGACGGATGAGGGAGGTCAGCGGTGTAGGGTGAGAACATGTAAGGAGGAGGGGGCACAGTCTCAGTGAGATTTGTGTGTGTGTGTGTGTGTGTGTGTGTGTGTGTGTGTGTGTGTGTGTGTGTGTGTGTGTGTGTGTGTGTGTGTGTGTGTGTGTGTGTGTGTGCGTGCGTGCGTGCGTGCGAGCGTGCGTGCGTGTGTGATACAGAGAGACAGCGAGAGAGATCGTGAAAATAGATCGTTTCAGGTATGAAAAGGAGGTGAAATCTAATTACTAGTGAGTCCTAAGCTATCATTTCCTTTGATGTCCTGCATCAGACATGACTAATTCTCACTGGAAACAGTGTTTGAGTTTAAACGACACATCTGTTAACGTATTATCCCAAAGTGATCTGTTCTTGCAATTTGTATTCTATGACATTTCAGCTTTACATATGATCTTTTTTCACAAAGTAGATGGATGAAGTGAATTACATATTCAAGTAACTTTAGTTATGTAAGCTATATTCTTCTTAAGGGTAGCTTTAGGGTAGCTTAACTTGTTCCAGTATGAAGTAATTGGTAGCTTGGTCATCTATGTTTTCAGAGTAGCTTCCACAGTTTGCGTTGAATGAAGTTTATTCTCTCCGTCATGTGAGAATCTCAATTGGAAATACCTCACTCTTTTGTGTGTTTATAGCCTACTTTGCATTGATGGGATTTGAGATGGGGAAAACTGGCTGAGTCAATGTTGTTTCCACATCATTTCAACCCAAAAGATCAATGTGATGACATTGAATTAATGTGGAAAACTGATTGGATTTGCAAAAAGTAATTAACGTATGGGCACTCTCTCTTTTTTAACCTGAATCCAATGACAACCAATTTTTGGTTGAATTCACGTTGATTTCAAGTTAGTGGACAACTCAACCAAATGTAAATCAAAACTAGATCTTGAACTGATGTCTGTGCCGAGTGGGTGGTTACAAATGGGTGTTATTCATGCCTTATGGATGCACAGCCTTCCTTAGAAGAAGAGCGAGAGAGAGAAACACTATTCACTGGATACAAACACCCCCATTCATGAAGAATTTGACTTATTCACACAAACTCAACAAATTCCTTCTCATTCATCAATGGCCTTGCTTCCATAGATGATGCCTTCTAAAGGGAACACGACCTGGAATGAACACATTTCGTTTGCAATTTCTTCATGCATGAAAGAACTTCTGAAAAACATTATGTGGAGTTTGAAACAATATAAAATATCAGCAAATCAGATGTTTTTTCCACAAGGCAAATACCTTACCTAACTACAATACAATCTAACCAAAAAGGAGAAGGGGTATGTGTACCATCGGTGTGTGCTTATATTAGCCACATAAATCTCTCTCTACACTGAGGTAGAAACTACAGCCAAGCACATATCCCCCACAATCCCACAGGGCAACTCAAGCAATGTGTGTAGTGGCCCAGTCCTCTGTGATCATTATCCTCCAATCAGAGAGTTCAATCACTAGGGGCACTGAGCCAAGGCACATCAAGACCACATTACCCAGGTTTCCCCTGGCACCTTAGCCCCATGGTGTGAAGCCTGGTCCCCTAAATCTCTCTCTCTCCCCCTCTCTCTCTCTCTCTCTCTCTTACTCTCTCCCCATCTCTCTCTCTCCCCAGCTCTCCCTTAGGAGTGTGACGCTGTGTGTGTGTGTGCGTGTTCCCTTGATTTCTGTAATTGAATGTGTCTTTGAATCACACTGCCCTCTCTCTCTCTCTCTCTCTCTCTCTCTCTCACACACAACCTTCCCAGTCTCCTAATTATATCCTGGTCTTAATTAGGCCCCCATGCGGAGAGAGAAGAGACTCTCAGAGGAGTGTGTGTTTCCTAGAGTGTGTGCAGAAGGTAGATGAGTGTGTCCATCTCTTCTCCGGGACATTCTGATACACTGTATCCCACAAGCAGTGCATTTTCCTCACAGCTCTCCAGTCATTCAAACCATCTGTCAGTAACTATCCCTTCAACAGTATACCTCAACCTGCTTGATGCATTCAACTATGTTTTAGCCATTGATTTTAGCAAAGATCTCTATAGATCTCTATAGGTGTGTGTGTGTGTGTGTGTGTGTGTGTATGTGTGCATGTGAGTGTGTCTGTGTTAGTGTGTGTGTGTGTGTGTGTGTGTGTGTGTGCCACCTGTATCAGGGAAGCAACAACATGGGTAGTCTCTAGTCTCTGTATTATTATTTTAAAATGGAGGAGCATTAAAGATAAATCACAATCAGTAAAAAATATATACTCTACTGGATAAAAGTTTTAGAACACCTACTCATTCAAAGGTTTTTCTTTATTTTTTACAATTTTCTACATTGTAGAATAATAGTGAAGACATCAAAACTATGAAATAACTGTCACGCTCTGACCATAGAGAGCCATTGTTTCTCTATGGTGTAGTAGGTCAGGGCGTGACTAGGGGTTATTCTAGTTTATTATTTCTATGTTGTGTTCTAGTTTATATTTTCTATGTTGGTGTTTTGTATGATTCCAAATTGGAGGCAGCTGGTAATCGTTGTCTCTAATTGGGGATTATATTTAAGTAGCTATTTTTCCCACCTGTATTTGTGGGATATTGTTTTGTGTTTGTGCACCACGTTTAGTTGTTCGTTTATTGATATATTTTGTTTTGTTTATATTTCTCTTTGAATTAATTATGTGGAACTCAACATCCGCTGTGCCTTGGTCCTGTTCTTACGACAGCCATGACAATAACACATATGGAATCATGTAGTAACCAAAAAAGTGTTAAACAAATCTAAATATATTTTATATTTGAGATTCTTCAAATAGCCCGCTTTGCAGACTCTTGGCATTCTCTCAACCAGCTTCACCTGGAATGCTTTTACAACAGTCTTGAAGGAGTTCCCACATATGCTGAGCACTTGTTGGCTGCTTTTTCTTCCCTCTGCGATCCGACTCATCCCAAACCATCTCAATTTGTTTGAGGTCGGGGGATTTTGGAGGCCAGGTCATCTGATGCAGCACTCCATCACTCTCCTTTTTGGTAAAATAGCCCTTACACAGCCTGGAGGTGTGTTGGGTCATTGTCCTTTTGAAAAACAAATGATAGTCCCACTAAGCCCAAACCAGATGGGATGATGTATCACTGCAGAATGCTGTGGTAGCCATGCTGGTAAAGTGTGTCTTGAATTCTAAATAAATCACAGCAAAGTACCCACACACCATAGCACCTCCTCCTCCATGCTTTATGGTGGGAAATAATACATGCGGAGATCATCTGTTCACCCACACCGCATCTCACAAAGACACGGCGGTTGGAACCAAAAATCTCAAATTTGGTCTCATCAGACCAAAGGACAGATTTCCACCGGTCTAATGTCCTTTGATGGTGTTTCTTGGCCCAAGCATGTCTCTTCTTCTTATTGGTGTCCTTTCGTAGTGGTTTCTTTGCAGCAACTCGACCATGAAGGCCTGATACACACAGTCTCCTCTGAACAGTTGATGTTGAGATGTGTTTGTAATTTGAACTCCGTGAAGCATTTATTTGATCTTATCCTCTGCAGCAGAGGTATCTCTGGGTCTTCAATTCCTGTGACGGTCCTCATGAGAGCCAGTTTCATAATAGCGCTTGAAGAGTTTTGCGACTGCACTTGAAGAAACCTTCAAAGTTCTTGAAATGTACCATATTGACTGACCGCTTTGCTTATTCGAGCTGTTCTTGCCATAATATGGACTTGGTCTTTTACCAAATAGGGCTATTTCTGTATACCCCCCATACTTTGTCACAACACAACTGATTGGCTCATTTACATTAAGAAGGAAAGAAATTCCACAAATGAACTTTTAAGAAGGCACACCTTTTAATTGAAATGCATTCCAGGTGACTACCTCATGAAGCTGGTTGAGAGAATGCCAAGAGTGTGCAAAGCTGCCATCAAGGCAAAGGGTGGCTATTTGAAGAATCTCAAATATAAAATATATTTATATTATATTCCATCACCAAAAAATCTACATCAATGGTATGGCGAGGACTCGACCTGCCCCCTCTGCCCAGCTCCAGCGACTCTCAGGCATATAATGACAGGTTGCAAGACCAGCCTCTCACAAGGCCGCTACACCTGGAGGCACAATCAGGTCCTCAAGAGCCTGGCTGCAGCACTTGAGACCAAGAGGAGTGCAACCAATTCATTACCTCCAAAAACAAGCAATCCCGTCAAAACAACAACATTCATCCGGGAGGGACAGAAAAGGCCCAAGTATCCTCCTACAAAGCCAGAAACTGGACACCTAGCCATGGCCCGGGACTGGAAGATGCTTGTCGATATTGGCCAGCAACTAATTTTTCCACCTGAGATTGCTTCTACCAACCTTAGGCCAGACATGGTACTCTGGTCCCCTTCACGAAAGGCTGTGTACATCATAGAGCTCACAGTCCCGTGGGAAAACTCTGTTGAAGAGGCCTACGAGCGTAAGAAACTGCGTTACACAGAGTTGGCAGCAGACGCAACTCAGCGTGGCTGGAATGCAAAAGTCTGGCCAGTTGAAGTGGGATGCAGAGGATTCGTGGCTTCTTCCACCATCAGGTTGCTGAAAGAACTTGGAATCCATGGACAGGCTCTGCGGCAGACCGTCAGAGCAGTTTCTCAAGCAGCTGAAAGAGGCAGCCAGTGGATCTGGATTAAACGGAAGGACCCTTGCTGGGCTATAACTTCATGACCCCCCACCCCCACCTGAGAACCCAATTCAGATCCCTCCAACTTGAGGAGGGCATATGAGGTATGCGGTCAGCTGTCGGACTGGCTCAGGGAAGAGGACGCCCCTGCCTTGCATAGTCCCGTGGGACATCTTAATTGGGCATGGGACACAAGCTAAGGCTTGATCACCCTTTAGCTGGCCACCTTTGATGAGAGTGTTTAGTGATTAAAGGCCGAAACACCCACTGATTCGAAGGCACACTACTGAGGATGTGTCCCAAAATTGACATCTTAACCCAGTCTAAGAAATAAACCTCCCATGCCACTCTGTCAACATCACGGCAAATCTCATGTGAGTGCATTCCATCTATTGGCACAATGGACAGTTTTTAACATCTCGTCCCGTGTTTTATGATTCTGATCATCTGGACCAGTCCAGTGACTGCTGTGAAAGGACAGCTGACAACATAGGAAAGTCTGTGTGACAGCTTGGAGAGACAGCTGACCGGAGGGAATAGACCCCACTGGGGCTGTCATGGGCTAGCTACCCATGTTGGCAGTCTCCGACGCTATTTCAGTATGTTGGAGACACCCGCTAAGTGCTACTGAAAGTCAACAAAGGAACATACCCCTAGAGCCTGCGAGAGCTGGGGCGCAAGATGGCTCAACGACTGATCACATGGTTACGGACCCAGGAACGGAAACGACTACGAGTAGGAACACAGCACATGAGACAACCATAACAGCAGCAGGACACACACTTCAGGCGTGCAGCTGTGGTTGGGAGAGAGTAACATCGGCAAGGGGGTTAAGGATCCATCAAGGGAGGAAAAGGTGCTTGGGAGAGCAGAGACAGGGACCTCGCATTGACCAGTACTTCTTACGAAGCAGCCAGTCAAATCAGTCGAATGAAGCACAGCGACGGGACGCAAACCAAAGTTCGCAGAGCATCAGCACCCCTGTAACCGAGGAGGATAACACAAGCACAGAAATGCCGGTGGATGAACTCACCCAACCACAGAGACCTCTAAAACAGGAAAAGATCAAAGGGCACAGACCGAGTGTGAAGTGGCCCAAAGCTGTTGAAAAGAGAGAGTGGGAAACAATCAACAACGACCTGACAAAAATCTTGGAACAACAGGTAGGAACAGCAGAGAAAAAGCTTGAAAGGATGGGAGACATTATCTACCACTACGGAGAAGAGCGCTTTGGAGTAAACGAAAGGAGAAGTGGCAAGACGCCACCCGCACCAGCCAAATCTAGGAGGCAGCAGGAGATCGAGATACTTGTCAGAGAGAGAAGGCAGCTGAGGAAGCAGTGGAAGAAGGCCTCTGATGCAGAGAGAGAAGGTCTCATGCTACTCCAAGCAGACATTAAATGTCGGCTGGCAACCTTGCGAAGAGCGGAAAACTTAAGGAAACTTCGTAGGAAGAAGGAACACTCAAGAACACAGTTCTATAAAAACCCCTTTAAGTTTGTCAAAGATCTCTTCGCAAAGGAAAAGTGTGGAATCCTAAAAACTCCAAAGCCTGAACTGGAAGAACATCTGGAAAAGGTCCACCAGGACATGAAAAGGCATGAGCAGATAATCATCCCACATGACATCCCACCTATTCAACCACCAGAATTCAATCTGGACACTGACCCTCCAAAATGGAGGGAAGTAGAGAACGTTGTCCGAAGAGCAAGAGCGGCCTCGGCTCCTGGGCCTAATGGAGTACCATACAAGCTCTACAAGAACGCCCCGGATGTTCTACGCTTTCTTTGGAGGCTCATGAGGATAGTGTGGCAGAAGGAAATAATACCAAAGGCATGGCGAAGGGCTGGTGGTGTGCTAATCCCGAAAGAGAAGGATGCGACAGACATCAGTCAATTCCGACCAATCTCCCTTCTCAACGTTGAAGGGAAGATCTTTTTCAGTATAATAGCACAGAGGCTGTCTACTTATCTGGAAAGGAACAAGTACATTGATACATCTGTACAGAAAGCAGGCATTCCTGGTTTCTCTGGTTGCCTGGAACATACTAGTATGATTTGGCACCAGATCCAAACAGCTAAGAAGGACAAGAGAGACCTCTATGTCATCTTCCTCGACCTGGCCAATGCCTTTGGCTCAGTTCCCCATGAACTCCTCTGGGAATCCTTCAACTTTTTCCACGTACCAGAACCCATCACTACACTGGTAAAGGCCTATTTCCAAGACCTGCAATTGTGTTTCACAACACCTGACTTCACAACAACATGGCAGCGCTTGGAAGTAGGCATAATGGCAGGCTGTACAATTTCTCCTCTGGCCTTCACTATGGCCATGGAAGTCATCATCAGGGCATCGAGATGGGTGGTCGGCGGTGAGAGAACTAAGGAGGGGCTCCGTCTCCCACCTATCCGAGCATACATGGATGACATGACTACACTGACCACCACTGCAGCATGCACCAGGCGGCTACTTGCAAAACTGCAGGATAACATCAAGTGGGCCCGGATGAAAATCAAGCCAAGCAAATCTCGAAGCATTTCCATAGTCAAGGGACAGCTTAAAGATGTGAGGTTCTGCATTGGAGATGACCCGATACCAACGGTGTCTGAGCAACCCATCAAGAGCCTGGGTAGATGGTACAACGAAAGCCTCCGGGATAAAGATCAAGTGCAGCAAGTAAGGCAGGACATCGCCGATGGTCTTGAGAACATCAACAAGACCCTACTGCCTGGGAGGCTCAAGCTTTGGTGCCTACAGTTTGGACTTCTCCCCCGGGTAATGTGGCCACTCACCGTCTATGAGGTCCCAATAACAACAGTGGAGAAGATGGAGCGAACCATTACCTCATACGTGAAGAAATGGCTGGGTGTCCCACGATGCTTGAGTAACATCGGCCTCTATGGCAAAGGGGTCCTTGAACTACCTCTTACAAGTCTAACAGAGGAGTACAAGTGCTCTAAAGTAAGACTTCAGATGACATTGAAGGACTCTAAAGACCAGACCATTAGCAAGGCTGCACCTCCCCTACAAACTGGACGGAAATGGACATCATCCAAGGCTGTGCAGCAAGCAACATCAGCCCTGAGACACCAAGACATTGTGGGGAATATCCAGCATGGAAGAGGAGGCTTTGGCCTGGCAGCAAGCAAACCAACGTTCCATAAGGCAACAACATCTGAACGCAGGAAGCTGGTGGTCGAGGAGGTGCGCAGACAGGAGGAGACTGCAAGAAGTGCAAAGGCTGTCTCTCTTGCTAAACAAGGGCAATGGACGCGGTGGGAAGGCCTGGAGAGGAGAAAGATCAACTGGAGTGAGCTTTGGCAAATGGAGGCAAGCAACATCAGCTTCATCATAAGAGCTGTTTATGATGTGCTTCCATCACCAAAAAATCTACATCAATGGTATGGCGAGGACTCGACCTGCCCCCTCTGCCCAGCTCCAGCGACTCTCAGGCATATAATGACAGGTTGCAAGACCAGCCTCTCACAAGGCCGCTACACCTGGAGGCACAATCAGGTCCTCAAGAGCCTGGCTGCAGCACTTGAGACCAAGAGGAGTGCAACCAATTCATTACCTCCAAAAACAAGCAATCCCGTCAAAACAACAACATTCATCCGGGAGGGACAGAAAAGGCCCAAGTATCCTCCTACAAAGCCAGAAACTGGACACCTAGCCATGGCCCGGGACTGGAAGATGCTTGTCGATATTGGCCAGCAACTAATTTTTCCACCTGAGATTGCTTCTACCAACCTTAGGCCAGACATGGTACTCTGGTCCCCTTCACGAAAGGCTGTGTACATCATAGAGCTCACAGTCCCGTGGGAAAACTCTGTTGAAGAGGCCTACGAGCGTAAGAAACTGCGTTACACAGAGTTGGCAGCAGACGCAACTCAGCGTGGCTGGAATGCAAAAGTCTGGCCAGTTGAAGTGGGATGCAGAGGATTCGTGGCTTCTTCCACCATCAGGTTGCTGAAAGAACTTGGAATCCATGGACAGGCTCTGCGGCAGACCGTCAGAGCAGTTTCTCAAGCAGCTGAAAGAGGCAGCCAGTGGATCTGGATTAAACGGAAGGACCCTTGCTGGGCTATAACTTCATGACCCCCCACCCCCACCTGAGAACCCAATTCAGATCCCTCCAACTTGAGGAGGGCATATGAGGTATGCGGTCAGCTGTCGGACTGGCTCAGGGAAGAGGACGCCCCTGCCTTGCATAGTCCCGTGGGACATCTTAATTGGGCATGGGACACAAGCTAAGGCTTGATCACCCTTTAGCTGGCCACCTTTGATGAGAGTGTTTAGTGATTAAAGGCCGAAACACCCACTGATTCGAAGGCACACTACTGAGGATGTGTCCCAAAATTGACATCTTAACCCAGTCTAAGAAATAAACCTCCCATGCCACTCTGTCAACATCACGGCAAATCTCATGTGAGTGCATTCCATCTATTGGCACAATGGACAGTTTTTAACATCTCGTCCCGTGTTTTATGATTCTGATCATCTGGACCAGTCCAGTGACTGCTGTGAAAGGACAGCTGACAACATAGGAAAGTCTGTGTGACAGCTTGGAGAGACAGCTGACCGGAGGGAATAGACCCCACTGGGGCTGTCATGGGCTAGCTACCCATGTTGGCAGTCTCCGACGCTATTTCAGTATGTTGGAGACACCCGCTAAGTGCTACTGAAAGTCAACAAAGGAACATACCCCTAGAGCCTGCGAGAGCTGGGGCGCAAGATGGCTCAACGACTGATCACATGGTTACGGACCCAGGAACGGAAACGACTACGAGTAGGAACACAGCACATGAGACAACCATAACAGCAGCAGGACACACACTTCAGGCGTGCAGCTGTGGTTGGGAGAGAGTAACATCGGCAAGGGGGTTAAGGATCCATCAAGGGAGGAAAAGGTGCTTGGGAGAGCAGAGACAGGGACCTCGCATTGACCAGTACTTCTTACGAAGCAGCCAGTCAAATCAGTCGAATGAAGCACAGCGACGGGACGCAAACCAAAGTTCGCAGAGCATCAGCACCCCTGTAACCGAGGAGGATAACACAAGCACAGAAATGCCGGTGGATGAACTCACCCAACCACAGAGACCTCTAAAACAGGAAAAGATCAAAGGGCACAGACCGAGTGTGAAGTGGCCCAAAGCTGTTGAAAAGAGAGAGTGGGAAACAATCAACAACGACCTGACAAAAATCTTGGAACAACAGGTAGGAACAGCAGAGAAAAAGCTTGAAAGGATGGGAGACATTATCTACCACTACGGAGAAGAGCGCTTTGGAGTAAACGAAAGGAGAAGTGGCAAGACGCCACCCGCACCAGCCAAATCTAGGAGGCAGCAGGAGATCGAGATACTTGTCAGAGAGAGAAGGCAGCTGAGGAAGCAGTGGAAGAAGGCCTCTGATGCAGAGAGAGAAGGTCTCATGCTACTCCAAGCAGACATTAAATGTCGGCTGGCAACCTTGCGAAGAGCGGAAAACTTAAGGAAACTTCGTAGGAAGAAGGAACACTCAAGAACACAGTTCTATAAAAACCCCTTTAAGTTTGTCAAAGATCTCTTCGCAAAGGAAAAGTGTGGAATCCTAAAAACTCCAAAGCCTGAACTGGAAGAACATCTGGAAAAGGTCCACCAGGACATGAAAAGGCATGAGCAGATAATCATCCCACATGACATCCCACCTATTCAACCACCAGAATTCAATCTGGACACTGACCCTCCAAAATGGAGGGAAGTAGAGAACGTTGTCCGAAGAGCAAGAGCGGCCTCGGCTCCTGGGCCTAATGGAGTACCATACAAGCTCTACAAGAACGCCCCGGATGTTCTACGCTTTCTTTGGAGGCTCATGAGGATAGTGTGGCAGAAGGAAATAATACCAAAGGCATGGCGAAGGGCTGGTGGTGTGCTAATCCCGAAAGAGAAGGATGCGACAGACATCAGTCAATTCCGACCAATCTCCCTTCTCAACGTTGAAGGGAAGATCTTTTTCAGTATAATAGCACAGAGGCTGTCTACTTATCTGGAAAGGAACAAGTACATTGATACATCTGTACAGAAAGCAGGCATTCCTGGTTTCTCTGGTTGCCTGGAACATACTAGTATGATTTGGCACCAGATCCAAACAGCTAAGAAGGACAAGAGAGACCTCTATGTCATCTTCCTCGACCTGGCCAATGCCTTTGGCTCAGTTCCCCATGAACTCCTCTGGGAATCCTTCAACTTTTTCCACGTACCAGAACCCATCACTACACTGGTAAAGGCCTATTTCCAAGACCTGCAATTGTGTTTCACAACACCTGACTTCACAACAACATGGCAGCGCTTGGAAGTAGGCATAATGGCAGGCTGTACAATTTCTCCTCTGGCCTTCACTATGGCCATGGAAGTCATCATCAGGGCATCGAGATGGGTGGTCGGCGGTGAGAGAACTAAGGAGGGGCTCCGTCTCCCACCTATCCGAGCATACATGGATGACATGACTACACTGACCACCACTGCAGCATGCACCAGGCGGCTACTTGCAAAACTGCAGGATAACATCAAGTGGGCCCGGATGAAAATCAAGCCAAGCAAATCTCGAAGCATTTCCATAGTCAAGGGACAGCTTAAAGATGTGAGGTTCTGCATTGGAGATGACCCGATACCAACGGTGTCTGAGCAACCCATCAAGAGCCTGGGTAGATGGTACAACGAAAGCCTCCGGGATAAAGATCAAGTGCAGCAAGTAAGGCAGGACATCGCCGATGGTCTTGAGAACATCAACAAGACCCTACTGCCTGGGAGGCTCAAGCTTTGGTGCCTACAGTTTGGACTTCTCCCCCGGGTAATGTGGCCACTCACCGTCTATGAGGTCCCAATAACAACAGTGGAGAAGATGGAGCGAACCATTACCTCATACGTGAAGAAATGGCTGGGTGTCCCACGATGCTTGAGTAACATCGGCCTCTATGGCAAAGGGGTCCTTGAACTACCTCTTACAAGTCTAACAGAGGAGTACAAGTGCTCTAAAGTAAGACTTCAGATGACATTGAAGGACTCTAAAGACCAGACCATTAGCAAGGCTGCACCTCCCCTACAAACTGGACGGAAATGGACATCATCCAAGGCTGTGCAGCAAGCAACATCAGCCCTGAGACACCAAGACATTGTGGGGAATATCCAGCATGGAAGAGGAGGCTTTGGCCTGGCAGCAAGCAAACCAACGTTCCATAAGGCAACAACATCTGAACGCAGGAAGCTGGTGGTCGAGGAGGTGCGCAGACAGGAGGAGACTGCAAGAAGTGCAAAGGCTGTCTCTCTTGCTAAACAAGGGCAATGGACGCGGTGGGAAGGCCTGGAGAGGAGAAAGATCAACTGGAGTGAGCTTTGGCAAATGGAGGCAAGCAACATCAGCTTCATCATAAGAGCTGTTTATGATGTGCTTCCATCACCAAAAAATCTACATCAATGGTATGGCGAGGACTCGACCTGCCCCCTCTGCCCAGCTCCAGCGACTCTCAGGCATATAATGACAGGTTGCAAGACCAGCCTCTCACAAGGCCGCTACACCTGGAGGCACAATCAGGTCCTCAAGAGCCTGGCTGCAGCACTTGAGACCAAGAGGAGTGCAACCAATTCATTACCTCCAAAAACAAGCAATCCCGTCAAAACAACAACATTCATCCGGGAGGGACAGAAAAGGCCCAAGTATCCTCCTACAAAGCCAGAAACTGGACACCTAGCCATGGCCCGGGACTGGAAGATGCTTGTCGATATTGGCCAGCAACTAATTTTTCCACCTGAGATTGCTTCTACCAACCTTAGGCCAGACATGGTACTCTGGTCCCCTTCACGAAAGGCTGTGTACATCATAGAGCTCACAGTCCCGTGGGAAAACTCTGTTGAAGAGGCCTACGAGCGTAAGAAACTGCGTTACACAGAGTTGGCAGCAGACGCAACTCAGCGTGGCTGGAATGCAAAAGTCTGGCCAGTTGAAGTGGGATGCAGAGGATTCGTGGCTTCTTCCACCATCAGGTTGCTGAAAGAACTTGGAATCCATGGACAGGCTCTGCGGCAGACCGTCAGAGCAGTTTCTCAAGCAGCTGAAAGAGGCAGCCAGTGGATCTGGATTAAACGGAAGGACCCTTGCTGGGCTATAACTTCATGACCCCCCACCCCCACCTGAGAACCCAATTCAGATCCCTCCAACTTGAGGAGGGCATATGAGGTATGCGGTCAGCTGTCGGACTGGCTCAGGGAAGAGGACGCCCCTGCCTTGCATAGTCCCGTGGGACATCTTAATTGGGCATGGGACACAAGCTAAGGCTTGATCACCCTTTAGCTGGCCACCTTTGATGAGAGTGTTTAGTGATTAAAGGCCGAAACACCCACTGATTCGAAGGCACACTACTGAGGATGTGTCCCAAAATTGACATCTTAACCCAGTCTAAGAAATAAACCTCCCATGCCACTCTGTCAACATCACGGCAAATCTCATGTGAGTGCATTCCATCTATTGGCACAATGGACAGTTTTTAACATCTCGTCCCGTGTTTTATGATTCTGATTCAGATTTGTTTAACACTTTTTTTGGTTACTACATGATTCCGTGTGTGTAATTTCATAGCTTTGATGTCTTCACTATTATTCTACAATGTAGAAAATAGTAATAAAAAAAACAACATTGAATGAGTAGGTGTTCTAAACCTTTTTGACCAGTAGTGTATATCAAGCTAGCTAACTAGCAGACGTATATCAATATCAATAATTAGCTGATATCCCACCCTCTTTTCCCAATGTCAATCATGTGTTTAGGAGGCTTACAATTGGTAAATAAATACCTATGCCAAAATATATATGTATGTTTTGCTATAGAGGCAGTTGGTGTGTGATGCATTTCAAGTTACTGTATGTGCACCCTTTTTCATTTTGAGTACCTGCCCCATGAAAGGTCTGTGCCCTGGTTCCACTGCCAAGCTCAACGGAGCACAGTGAAAGTATTAGAAATGATTTCAAATAGTATTTGAACCCAGGTCTGAGCTCAACCTTCTTCCCAATAATTGTATTTATTTATTTATATTTCAAGGAAGGAAGGGGAACCAAATAAAAAATGCATACTCTTTGAGAGCATAGTGCCTTTTAAAAAGTCAACTCAGAAGCTCGTCCCACACAGAAGCACCTGGTGATTCCATTTCTGCCAAGCCAACTTTTGTTCAAAGTCATCCTTTTTTCCCTTCCTGTTTTGGCACCTTTTTTGTGTCCCCACCTTAAACACATTCCTTCCCCAAACCCTCCTATTCTAAATACATATTGCTTTTCCCCCCACCGTTGTGCCGTCTCATAGTCCCAAATGAAAAGTCCTCTGGGCAATTACCAACCTGTGATATGTATTTATGATAGATTTATAAGTTCATCCATATTTCTATTTTCCGTGCCATTGGACCAGCGCCCGTTTCCTGTTTTAAGATAAGGAACTTCAATGATGGAGCCTGGTGACGGATTCATCCGATGCATTGGGATGACTACTGTGAGTGTCTTCTCCTCTCTAATCTAACCCATCTCTCTTTCTCTCTCTTGCTGTGTCATCCCCCCCTCTCTCTCTCTCTCTCTCCCTCTGTGTGATGGGATAGATGACAAACGACAATCTCATTTCTATTCAGCCGGTGCTTCCTGCTATCTGCCAGTACGAGGCCATGCTAGAAGTGTCATAGTAAATCCCGGCTGGGCTACCAGAATAGTGGAGCGACGGAGCAGTCATTCAGGAAGCCCATTAGCCATGTCTCCTTGTGTGTCAGATAGCTAGCACTCCTCTCTATTCTGATTGATTCTGATGGATGACGGATAATGTAGCGAGAGTTCATCTGACAACGAGTGGGATTATGATCCTGTTGGTCATAATGGAGACTAAAGGTGTACACTTAGTTACAAGCCCTTAACCAACAATGCAGTTCAAGAAATAGAGTTAAGAAAATATTTACTAAATCAACTAAAATAAAAAAATAAAATAAGTAACACAGTAAAATAACAATAACGAGGCTATATACAGGGGTTCCTGGTACCGTGTCAATGTGCGGGGGTACAGGTTAGTCGAGGTAATTTGTACATGTAGGTAGGGGTAAAATGACTGCATAGATTATAAACAGTGAGTAGCAGCAGTGTAAAAACAAACGGGGGGGGGGGGGGGGGGGGGGTCAATGTAAATAGTCCGGGTGACCATTTGATTAAGTGTTCAGCAGTCTTATGGTTTGGGGGTAGAAGCTGTTAAGGATCCTTTTGGTCCGAGTCTTGGCACTCTGGTACCACTTGCCCTGTGGTAGCAGAGAGAGCCTAACGGTCTGATGCCGAGTAGTTTCCATACCAGGGGGTGATGCAACCGGTCAGGATGCTCTCGATGGTGCAGCTGTAGAAGTTTTTGAGGATCTGAGGACCCATGCCAAATCTTTTCAGTCTCCTGAGGGGGAAAAGGTGTTGTCGTGCCATCTTCACGACTGTCTTGATATGTTTGGACCACGATAGTTCATTGGTGATGTGGACACCAAGGAACTTGAAACTCTTGACCCGTTCCGCTATAGCCCCGTTGATATTAATGGGGGCCTTTTCCAGTGGTCCACGATCAGCTCTTTTCTTTTGCTAACATTGAGGGAGAGGTTGTTGTCCTGGCACCACACTGCCAGGTCTCTGACCTCCTCCCTATAGGCTGTCTCATCGTTGTCAGTGATCAGGCCTACTACCACTGTTGTGTCATCAGCAAACTTAATGAGGGTGTTGGAGTCGTGTTTGGCCACTCAGTCGTGATGGAGATGATGATGGAGATGGAGATGATGATGGAGATGATGGTGATGATGTAAATGATGATGGAGATGATGGTGATGATGTTGGAGATGATGGAGATGATGATGGTGATGATGGAGATGATGATGGCGATAGTGATAGTTTCAGTTATGGCTCTTTGGACCCTCTTTATTAGGATGTATAGTATTCATCTCTTTCTGATGATGATGATGATGATGATGGTGACAATGATGAAGATGACGATGAAGATAATGATGGTGGTGGTGATGACGAATAAAAAAGGCAGTTGAAATCACAAATGGTCCATTTGCGACTCACGCCCATTACACCTGCAATCCAATCTGCAATCCATAATTAAAATGGCTGAATATCAGAGTCAGAAAGAGATTCCTCCAATAATTATACATACTCCACTGTACTGTAATGTGATGGAAATGAGCAGAGACAGGGATAGCTCTGGAACTACAACAAATCATCTGTCTGAATGGTTGTGGTAGACAGTGGATGATATGAGAGCTGGTGCTCTTCAATTACTTATTCTGTGCCATCCAATGATTGCTCATATTAAACCCCAGCTCTGTAAAAGGCCCCCATTTAAGATAAGAGGAAAAACGTCCTCCCTCGCTTCCTCGCTCTCCCATTTCCAGTGTCCTATCCCATGACCCCACAACGCAATGACCCCACATCCTCCTGCCCTCGGTGTATGAATTGACCAGCCACAGAACAATACTTGCACATGAAAAGGGACGAGAGAAACTTTGACATCGCTCAACAATTAACCAAGCAGAATACCCTATTCAAATTGATACGATTTCAGTATGGAAGAAGGAGAATGAATGAGAGAGAAGAGATGCTAGTTCAATTACCGGGACCCTGAAGAGATCTGGGAGCTCTGTGTGTTTTGAATGGAACAGTACCCGAAAATGGGAAATTAATTATCGATTGTAATTACAGTGGGATCTGTGGCGGCTCAGGACTTGTCTCGTTTGGTACCAGCCCTGGCTCTTTAGGATGGGTTATAAGAGAGGCGAAGGGGAAGCATTTACACGTAACGCCAATTAGAATAGTTCAATGTTTAATGTTATCACTGTAGGTCTTGAGAATATTTGAGTTATAGGGGGACGTGGGGTTTAGGTATAAGCCAGTGTAGTGGTGGAGACATTTACATTTAACACAAGGAGAGGGGGGGGGGACATTTACACTAGTGTAAAGTTTGGCTAGTCCTCTGAACAACAGTGTCCTGATGAGAGAGCACATTTTCTAAACCAGGCGACATCGCGCCTCATTATCTCATTGTTATGGATGTATCCAAACAAATGTCTCTAGAAATCAGCTTAAACAAATGCAAATGCAGCTACTTTTCTGTTATTCTGGCTGCACTGTTTGATGTGACTGTAAATTAGCCGTAGTTGCCTAACTGGCAAGCAAGGGATAAGAACGTTGCCAGCCAATATGGCAACGGATCATTCAGAACGAACGACTGGGTCACGTCCATAGACACAAAACAAAGTGACTGAACGACTGGGTCACGTCCATAGATACAGAACAAAGTGACTGAACGACTGGGTCACGTCCATAGATACAGAACAAAGTGACTGAACGACTGGGTCACGTCCATAGATACAGAACAAAGTGACTGAACGACTGGGTCACGTCCATAGATACAGAACAAAGTGACTGAACGACTGGGTCACGTCCATAGATACAGAACAAAGTGACTGAACGACTGGGTCACGTCCATAGATACAGAACAAAGTGACTGAACGACTGGGTCACGTCCATAGATACAGAACAAAGTGACTGAACGACTGGGTCACGTCTATAGATACAGAACAAAGTGACTGAACGACTGGGTCACGTCCATAGATACAGAACAAAGTGACTGAACGACTGGGTCACGTCTATAGATACAGAACAAAGTGACTGAACGACTGGGTCACGTCTATAGATACAGAACAAAGTGACTGAACGACTGGGTCACGTCTATAGATACAGAACAAAGTGACTGAACGACTGGGTCACGTCTATAGATACAGAACAAAGTGACTGAACGACTGGGTCACGTCTATAGATACAGAACAAAGTGACTGAACGACTGGGTCACGTCTATAGATACAGAACAAAGTGACTGAACGACTGGGTCACGTCCATAGATACAGAACAAAGTGACTGAACGACTGGGTCACGTCCATAGATACAGAACAAAGTGACTGAACGACTGGGTCACGTCTATAGATACAGAACAAAGTGACTGAACGACTGGGTCACGTCCATAGATACAGAACAAAGTGACTGAACGACTGGGTCACGTCTATAGATACAGAACAAAGTGACTGAACGACTGGGTCACGTCCATAGATACAGAACAAAGTGACTGAACGACTGGGTCACGTCTATAGATACAGAACAAAGTGACTGAACGACTGGGTCACGTCTATAGATACAGAACAAAGTGACTGAACGACTGGGTCACGTCTATAGATACAGAACAAAGTGACTGAACGACTGGGTCACGTCTATAGATACAGAACAAAGTGACTGAACGACTGGGTCACGTCCATAGATACAGAACAAAGTGACTGAACGACTGGGTCACGTCCATAGATACAGAACAAAGTGACTGAACGACTGGGTCACGTCCATAGATAGAGAACAAAGTGACTGAACGACTGGGTCACGTCTATAGATACAGAACAAAGTGACTGAACGACTGGGTCACGTCTATAGATACAGAACAAAGTGACTGAACGACTGGGTCACGTCTATAGATACAGAACAAAGTGACTGAACGACTGGGTCACGTCCATAGATACAGAACAAAGTGACTGAACGACTGGGTCACGTCCATAGATACAGAACAAAGTGACTGAACGACTGGGTCACGTCCATAGATACAGAACAAAGTGACTGAACGACTGGGTCACGTCTATAGATACAGAACAAAGTGACTGAACGACTGGGTCACGTCTATAGATACAGAACAAAGTGACTGAACGACTGGGTCACGTCTATAGATACAGAACAAAGTGACTGAACGACTGGGTCACGTCTATAGATACAGAACAAAGTGACTGAACGACTGGGTCACGTCTATAGATACAGAACAAAGTGACTGAACGACTGGGTCACGTCCATAGATACAGAACAAAGTGACTGAACGACTGGGTCACGTCTATAGATACAGAACAAAGTGACTGAACGACTGGGTCACGTCCATAGATACAGAACAAAGTGACTGAACGACTGGGTCACGTCTATAGATACAGAACAAAGTGACTGAACGACTGGGTCACGTCCATAGATACAGAACAAAGTGACTGAACGACTGGGTCACGTCCATAGATACAGAACAAAGTGACTGAACGACTGGGTCACGTCCATAGATACAGAACAAAGTGACTGAACGACTGGGTCACGTCTATAGATACAGAACAAAGTGACTGAACGACTGGGTCACGTCTATAGATACAGAACAAAGTGACTGAACGACTGGGTCACGTCCATAGATACAGAACAAAGTGACTGAACGACTGGGTCACGTCTATAGATACAGAACAAAGTGACTGAACGACTGGGTCACGTCTATAGATACAGAACAAAGTGACTGAACGACTGGGTCACGTCTATAGATACAGAACAAAGTGACTGAACGACTGGGTCACGTCTATAGATACAGAACAAAGTGACTGAACGACTGGGTCACGTCTATAGATACAGAACAAAGTGACTGAACGACTGGGTCACGTCCATAGATACAGAACAAAGTGACTGAACGACTGGGTCACGTCTATAGATACAGAACAAAGTGACTGAACGACTGGGTCACGTCCATAGATACAAAACAATGTGACTGAACGACTGGGTCACGTCTATAGATACAGAACAAAGTGACTGAACGACTGGGTCACGTCTATAGATACAGAACAAAGTGACTAAACGACTGGATCACGTCTATAGATACAAAACAAAGTGACTGAACGACTGGGTCACGTCCATAGATACAGAACAAAGTGACTGAACGACTGGGTCACGTCCATAGATACAGAACAAAGTGACTGAACGACTGGGTCACGTCCATAGATACAGAACAAAGTGACTGAACGACTGGGTCACGTCCATAGATACAGAACAAAGTGACTGAACGACTGGGTCACGTCCATAGATACAGAACAAAGTGACTGAACGACTGGGTCACGTCCATAGATACAGAACAAAGTGACTGAACGACTGGGTCACGTCTATAGATACAGAACAAAGTGACTGAACGACTGGGTCACGTCTATAGATACAGAACAAAGTGACTGAACGACTGGGTCACGTCTATAGATACAGAACAAAGTGACTGAACGACTGGGTCACGTCTATAGATACAGAACAAAGTGACTGAACGACTGGGTCACGTCCATAGATACAGAACAAAGTGACTGAACGACTGGGTCACGTCTATAGATACAGAACAAAGTGACTAAACGACTGGGTCACGTCTATAGATACAGAACAAAGTGACTGAACGACTGGGTCACGTCTATAGATACAGAACAAAGTGACTGAACGACTGGGTCACGTCTATAGATACAGAACAAAGTGACTGAACGACTGGGTCACGTCCATAGATACAGAACAAAGTGACTGAACGACTGGGTCACGTCCATAGATACAAAACAAAGTGACTGAACGACTGGGTCACGTCCATAGATACAGAACAAAGTGACTGAACGACTGGGTCACGTCCATAGATACAGAACAAAGTGACTGAACGACTGGGTCACGTCCATAGATACAGAACAAAGTGACTGAACGACTGGGTCACGTCCATAGATACAGAACAAAGTGACTGAACGACTGGGTCACGTCCATAGATACAGAACGAAGTGACTGAACGACTGGGTCACGTCCATAGATACAAAACGAAGTGACTGAACGACTGGGTCACGTCCATAGATACAGAACAAAGTGACTGAACGACTGGGTCACGTCCATAGATACAGAACAAAGTGACTGAACGACTGGGTCACGTCCATAGATACAAAACAAAGTGACTGAACGACTGGGTCACGTCTATAGATACAGAACAAAGTGACTGAACGACTGGGTCACGTCTATAGATACAGAACAAAGTGACTGAACGACTGGGTCACGTCCATAGATACAGAACAAAGTGACTGAACGACTGGGTCACGTCTATAGATACAGAACAAAGTGACTGAACGACTGGGTCACGTCCATAGATACAGAACAAAGTGACTGAACGACTGGGTCACGTCTATAGATACAGAACAAAGTGACTGAACGACTGGGTCACGTCTATAGATACAAAACAAAGTGACTGAACGACTGGGTCACGTCCATAGATACAGAACAAAGTGACTGAACGACTGGGTCACGTCTATAGATACAGAACAAAGTGACTGAACGACTGGGTCACGTCTATAGATACAGAACAAAGTGACTGAACGACTGGGTCACGTCCATAGATACAAAACAAAGTGACTGAACGACTGGGTCACGTCCATAGATACAAAACAAAGTGACTGAACGACTGGGTCACGTCTATAGATACAGAACAAAGTGACTGAACGACTGGGTCACGTCTATAGATACAGAACAAAGTGACTGAACGACTGGGTCACGTCTATAGATACAGAACAAAGTGACTGAACGACTGGGTCACGTCCATAGATACAGAACAAAGTGACTGAACGACTGGGTCACGTCCATAGATACAGAACAAAGTGACTGAACGACTGGGTCACGTCTATAGATACAGAACAAAGTGACTGAACGACTGGGTCACGTCTATAGATACAGAACAAAGTGACTGAACGACTGGGTCACGTCCATAGATACAGAACAAAGTGACTGAACGACTGGGTCACGTCCATAGATACAAAACAAAGTGACTGAACGACTGGGTCACGTCTATAGATACAGAACAAAGTGACTGAACGACTGGGTCACGTCCATAGATACAGAACAAAGTGAATGAACGACTGGGTCACGTCCATAGATACAGAACAAAGTGACTGAACGACTGGGTCACGTCTATAGATACAGAACAAAGTGACTAAACGACTGGGTCACGTCTATAGATACAGAACAAAGTGACTGAACGACTGGGTCACGTCTATAGATACAGAACAAAGTGACTGAACGACTGGGTCACGTCTATAGATACAGAACAAAGTGACTGAACGACTGGGTCACGTCCATAGATACAGAACAAAGTGACTGAACGACTGGGTCACGTCTATAGATACAAAACAAAGTGACTGAACGACTGGGTCACGTCCATAGATACAGAACAAAGTGACTGAACGACTGGGTCACGTCCATAGATGCAGAACAAAGTGACTGAACGACTGGGTCACGTCCATAGATACAGAACAAAGTGACTGAACGACTGGGTCACGTCCATAGATACAGAACAAAGTGACTGAACGACTGGGTCACGTCCATAGATACAGAACAAAGTGACTGAACGACTGGGTCACGTCTATAGATACAGAACAAAGTGACTGAACGACTGGGTCACGTCCATAGATACAGAACAAAGTGACTGAACGACTGGGTCACGTCTATAGATACAGAACAAAGTGACTGAACGACTGGGTCACGTCTATAGATACAGAACAAAGTGACTGAACGACTGGGTCACGTCTATAGATACAGAACAAAGTGACTGAACGACTGGGTCACGTCTATAGATACAGAACAAAGTGACTGAACGACTGGGTCACGTCCATAGATACAGAACAAAGTGACTGAACGACTGGGTCACGTCCATAGATACAAAACAAAGTGACTGAACGACTGGGTCACGTCCATAGATACAGAACAAAGTGACTGAACGACTGGGTCACGTCCATAGATACAGAACAAAGTGACTGAACGACTGGGTCACGTCCATAGATACAGAACAAAGTGACTGAACGACTGGGTCACGTCCATAGATACAGAACAAAGTGACTGAACGACTGGGTCACGTCCATAGATACAGAACGAAGTGACTGAACGACTGGGTCACGTCCATAGATACAAAACGAAGTGACTGAACGACTGGGTCACGTCCATAGATACAGAACAAAGTGACTGAACGACTGGGTCACGTCCATAGATACATAACAAAGTGACTGAACGACTGGTTCACGTCCATAGATACAGAACAAAGTGACTGAACGACTGGGTCACGTCCATAGATACAAAACAAAGTGACTGAACGACTGGGTCACGTCTATAGATACAGAACAAAGTGACTGAACGACTGGGTCACGTCTATAGATACAGAACAAAGTGACTGAACGACTGGGTCACGTCCATAGATACAGAACAAAGTGACTGAACGACTGGGTCACGTCTATAGATACAGAACAAAGTGACTGAACGACTGGGTCACGTCCATAGATACAGAACAAAGTGACTGAACGACTGGGTCACGTCTATAGATACAGAACAAAGTGACTGAACGACTGGGTCACGTCCATAGATACAGAACAAAGTGACTGAACGACTGGGTCACGTCTATAGATACAGAACAAAGTGACTGAACGACTGGGTCACGTCTATAGATACAGAACAAAGTGACTGAACGACTGGGTCACGTCTATAGATACAGAACAAAGTGACTGAACGACTGGGTCACGTCTATAGATACAGAACAAAGTGACTGAACGACTGGGTCACGTCCATAGATACAGAACAAAGTGACTGAACGACTGGGTCACGTCTATAGATACAGAACAAAGTGACTGAACGACTGGGTCACGTCCATAGATACAAAACAAAGTGACTGAACGACTGGGTCACGTCTATAGATACAGAACAAAGTGACTGAACGACTGTGTCACGTCTATAGATACAGAACAAAGTGACTAAACGACTGGATCACGTCTATAGATACAAAACAAAGTGACTGAACGACTGGGTCACGTCCATAGATACAGAACAAAGTGACTGAACGACTGGGTCACGTCTATAGATACAGAACAAAGTGACTGAACGACTGGGTCACGTCCATAGATACAGAACAAAGTGACTGAACGACTGGGTCACGTCCATAGATACAGAACAAAGTGACTGAACGACTGGGTCACGTCCATAGATACAGAACAAAGTGACTGAACGACTGGGTCACGTCCATAGATACAGAACAAAGTGACTGAACGACTGGGTCACGTCCATAGATACAGAACAAAGTGACTGAACGACTGGGTCACGTCCATAGATACAGAACAAAGTGACTGAACGACTGGGTCACGTCTATAGATACAGAACAAAGTGACTGAACGACTGGGTCACGTCTATAGATACAGAACAAAGTGACTGAACGACTGGGTCACGTCTATAGATACAGAACAAAGTGACTGAACGACTGGGTCACGTCTATAGATACAGAACAAAGTGACTGAACGACTGGGTCACGTCCATAGATACAGAACAAAGTGACTGAACGACTGGGTCACGTCCATAGATACAGAACAAAGTGACTGAACGACTGGGTCACGTCTATAGATACAGAACAAAGTGACTAAACGACTGGGTCACGTCTATAGATACAGAACAAAGTGACTGAACGACTGGGTCACGTCTATAGATACAGAACAAAGTGACTGAACGACTGGGTCACGTCTATAGATACAGAACAAAGTGACTGAACGACTGGGTCACGTCCATAGATACAGAACAAAGTGACTGAACGACTGGGTCACGTCCATAGATACAAAACAAAGTGACTGAACGACTGGGTCACGTCCATAGATACAGAACAAAGTGACTGAACGACTGGGTCACGTCCATAGATACAGAACAAAGTGACTGAACGACTGGGTCACGTCCATAGATACAGAACAAAGTGACTGAACGACTGGGTCACGTCCATAGATACAGAACAAAGTGACTGAACGACTGGGTCACGTCCATAGATACAGAACAAAGTGACTGAACGACTGGGTCACGTCCATAGATACAGAACAACGTGACTGAACGACTGGGTCACATCTATAGATACAGAACAAAGTGACTGAACGACTGGGTCACGTCCATAGATACAGAACGAAGTGACTGAACGACTGGGTCACGTCCATAGATACAGAACAAAGTGACTGAACGACTGGGTCACGTCTATAGATACAGAACAAAGTGACTGAACGACTGGGTCACGTCCATAGATACAGAACAAAGTGACTGAACGACTGGGTCACGTCTATAGATACAGAACAAAGTGACTGAACGACTGGGTCACGTCCATAGATACAGAACAAAGTGACTGAACGACTGGGTCACGTCTATAGATACAGAACAAAGTGACTGAACGACTGGGTCACGTCCATAGATACAGAACAAAGTGACTGAACGACTGGGTCACGTCTATAGATACAGAACAAAGTGACTGAACGACTGGGTCACGTCTATAGATACAGAACAAAGTGACTGAACGACTGGGTCACGTCTATAGATACAAAACAAAGTGACTGAACGACTGGGTCACGTCCATAGATACAGAACAAAGTGACTGAACGACTGGGTCACGTCTATAGATACAGAACAAAGTGACTGAACGACTGGGTCACGTCTATAGATACAGAACAAAGTGACTGAACGACTGGGTCACGTCCATAGATACAAAACAAAGTGACTGAACGACTGGGTCACGTCCATAGATACAAAACAAAGTGACTGAACGACTGGGTCACGTCTATAGATACAGAACAAAGTGACTGAACGACTGGGTCACGTCTATAGATACAGAACAAAGTGACTGAACGACTGGGTCACGTCTATAGATACAGAACAAAGTGACTGAACGACTGGGTCACGTCCATAGATACAGAACAAAGTGACTGAACGACTGGGTCACGTCCATAGATACAGAACAAAGTGACTGAACGACTGGGTCACGTCTATAGATACAGAACAAAGTGACTGAACGACTGGGTCACGTCTATAGATACAGAACAAAGTGACTGAACGACTGGGTCACGTCCATAGATACAGAACAAAGTGACTGAACGACTGGGTCACGTCCATAGATACAAAACAAAGTGACTGAACGACTGGGTCACGTCTATAGATACAGAACAAAGTGACTGAACGACTGGGTCACGTCCATAGATACAGAACAAAGTGAATGAACGACTGGGTCACGTCCATAGATACAGAACAAAGTGACTGAACGACTGGGTCACGTCTATAGATACAGAACAAAGTGACTAAACGACTGGGTCACGTCTATAGATACAGAACAAAGTGACTGAACGACTGGGTCACGTCTATAGATACAGAACAAAGTGACTGAACGACTGGGTCACGTCTATAGATACAGAACAAAGTGACTGAACGACTGGGTCACGTCCATAGATACAGAACAAAGTGACTGAACGACTGGGTCACGTCTATAGATACAAAACAAAGTGACTGAACGACTGGGTCACGTCCATAGATACAGAACAAAGTGACTGAACGACTGGGTCACGTCCATAGATGCAGAACAAAGTGACTGAACGACTGGGTCACGTCCATAGATACAGAACAAAGTGACTGAACGACTGGGTCACGTCCATAGATACAGAACAAAGTGACTGAACGACTGGGTCACGTCCATAGATACAGAACAAAGTGACTGAACGACTGGGTCACGTCTATAGATACAGAACAAAGTGACTGAACGACTGGGTCACGTCCATAGATACAGAACAAAGTGACTGAACGACTGGGTCACGTCCATAGATACAGAACAAAGTGACTGAACGACTGGGTCACGTCCATAGATACAGAACAAAGTGACTGAACGACTGGGTCAAGTCTATAGATACAAAACAAAGTGACTGAACGACTGGGTCACGTCTATAGATACAGAACAAAGTGACTGAACGACTGGGTCACGTCCATAGATACAGAACAAAGTGACTGAACGACTGGGTCACGTCCATAGATACAGAACAAAGTGACTGAACGACTGGGTCACGTCCATAGATACAGAACAAAGTGACTGAACGACTGGGTCACGTCCATAGATACAGAACGAAGTGACTGAACGACTGGGTCACGTCCATAGATACAAAACGAAGTGACTGAACGACTGGGTCACGTCCATAGATACAGAACAAAGTGACTGAACGACTGGGTCACGTCCATAGATACAGAACAAAGTGACTGAACGACTGGGTCACGTCCATAGATACAAAACAAAGTGACTGAACGACTGGGTCACGTCTATAGATACAGAACAAAGTGACTGAACGACTGGGTCACGTCTATAGATACAGAACAAAGTGACTGAACGACTGGGTCACGTCCATAGATACAGAACAAAGTGACTGAACGACTGGGTCACGTCTATAGATACAGAACAAAGTGACTGAACGACTGGGTCACGTCCATAGATACAGAACAAAGTGACTGAACGACTGGGTCACGTCTATAGATACAGAACAAAGTGACTGAACGACTGGGTCACGTCTATAGATACAGAACAAAGTGACTGAACGACTGGGTCACGTCTATAGATACAAAACAAAGTGACTGAACGACTGGGTCACGTCCATAGATACAGAACAAAGTGACTGAACGACTGGGTCACGTCTATAGATACAGAACAAAGTGACTGAACGACTGGGTCACGTCTATAGATACAGAACAAAGTGACTGAACGACTGGGTCACGTCCATAGATACAAAACAAAGTGACTGAACGACTGGGTCACGTCCATAGATACAAAACAAAGTGACTGAACGACTGGGTCACGTCTATAGATACAGAACAAAGTGACTGAACGACTGGGTCACGTCTATAGATACAGAACAAAGTGACTGAACGACTGGGTCACGTCTATAGATACAGAACAAAGTGACTGAACGACTGGGTCACGTCCATAGATACAAAACAAAGTGACTGAACGACTGGGTCACGTCCATAGATACAGAACAAAGTGACTGAACGACTGGGTCACGTCCATAGATACAGAACAAAGTGACTGAACGACTGGGTCACGTCCATAGATACAGAACAAAGTGACTGAACGACTGGGTCACGTCCATAGATACAGAACAAAGTGACTGAACGACTGGGTCACGTCCATAGATACAGAACAAAGTGACTGAACGACTGGGTCACGTCCATAGATACAGAACAAAGTGACTGAACGACTGGGTCACGTCCATAGATACAAAACAAAGTGACTGAACGACTGGGTCACGTCCATAGATACAGAACAAAGTGACTGAACGACTGGGTCACGTCCATAGATACAGAACAAAGTGACTGAACGACTGGGTCACGTCTATAGATACAGAACAAAGTCACTGAACGACTGGGTCACGTCTATAGATACAGAACAAAGTGACTGAACGACTGGGTCACGTCTATAGATACAGAACAAAGTGACTGAACGACTGGGTCACGTCCATAGATACAAAACAAAGTGACTGAACGACTGGGTCACGTCTATAGATACAGAACAAAGTGACTGAACGACTGGGTCACGTCTATAGATACAGAACAAAGTGACTGAACGACTGGGTCACGTCCATAGATACAAAACAAAGTGACTGAACGACTGGGTCACGTCCATAGATACAAAACAAAGTGACTGAACGACTGGGTCACGTCCATAGATACAGAACAAAGTGACTGAACGACTGGGTCACGTCCATAGATACAGAACAAAGTGACTGAACGACTGGGTCACGTCCATAGATACAGAACAAAGTGACTGAACGACTGGGTCACGTCCATAGATACAGAACAAAGTGACTGAACGACTGGGTCACGTCCATAGATACAGAACAAAGTGACTGAACGACTGGGTCACGTCCATAGATACAGAACAAAGTGACTGAACGACTGGGTCACGTCCATAGATACAAAACAAAGTGACTGAACGACTGGGTCACGTCCATAGATACAGAACAAAGTGACTGAACGACTGGGTCACGTCCATAGATACAGAACAAAGTGACTGAACGACTGGGTCACGTCTATAGATACAGAACAAAGTCACTGAACGACTGGGTCACGTCTATAGATACAGAACAAAGTGACTGAACGACTGGGTCACGTCTATAGATACAGAACAAAGTGACTGAACGACTGGGTCACGTCCATAGATACAAAACAAAGTGACTGAACGACTGGGTCACGTCTATAGATACAGAACAAAGTGACTGAACGACTGGGTCACGTCTATAGATACAGAACAAAGTGACTGAACGACTGGGTCACGTCCATAGATACAAAACAAAGTGACTGAACGACTGGGTCACGTCCATAGATACAGAACAAAGTGACTGAACGACTGGGTCACGTCCATAGATACAGAACAAAGTGACTGAACGACTGGGTCACGTCCATAGATACAGAACAAAGTGACTGAACGACTGGGTCACGTCCATAGATACAGAACAAAGTGACTGAACGACTGGGTCACGTCCATAGATACAGAACAAAGTGACTGAACGACTGGGTCACGTCCATAGATACAGAACAAAGTGACTGAACGACTGGGTCACGTCCATAGATACAGAACAAAGTGACTGAACGACTGGGTCACGTCCATAGATACAAAACAAAGTGACTGAACGACTGGGTCACGTCCATAGATACAGAACAAAGTGACTGAACGACTGGGTCACGTCCATAGATACAGAACAAAGTGACTGAACGACTGGGTCACGTCCATAGATACAGAACAAAGTGACTGAACGACTGGCTCACGTCCATAGATACAGAACAAAGTGACTGAACGACTGGGTCACGTCCATAGATACAGAACAAAGTGACTGAACGACTGGGTCACGTCTATAGATACAGAACAAAGTGACTGAACGACTGGGTCACGTCTATAGATACAGAACAAAGTGACTGAACGACTGGGTCACGTCTATAGATACAGAACAAAGTGACTGAACGACTGGGTCACGTCCATAGATACAGAACAAAGTGACTGAACGACTGGGTCACGTCCATAAATACAGAACAAAGTGACTGAACGACTGGGTCACGTCCATAGATACAGAACAAAGTGACTGAACGACTGGGTCACGTCCATAGATACAAAACAAAGTGACTGAACGACTGGGTCACGTCTATAGATACAGAACAAAGTGACTGAACGACTGGGTCACGTCCATAGATACAAAACAAAGTGACTGAACGACTGGGTCACGTCTATAGATACAGAACAAAGTGACTGAACGACTGGGTCACGTCCATAGATACAGAACAAAGTGACTGAACGACTGGGTCACGTCCATAGATACAGAACAAAGTGACTGAACGACTGGGTCACGTCTATAGATACAGAACAAAGTGACTGAACGACTGGGTCACGTCCATAGATACAGAACAAAGTGACTGAACGACTGGGTCACGTCTATAGATACAGAACAAAGTGACTGAACGACTGGGTCACGTCCATAGATACAGAACAAAGTGACTGAACGACTGGGTCACGTCTATAGATACAGAACAAAGTGACTGAACGACTGGGTCACGTCTATAGATACAGAACAAAGTGACTGAACGACTGGGTCACGTCCATAGATACAGAACAAAGTGACTGAACGACTGGGTCACGTCTATAGATACAGAACAAAGTGACTGAACGACTGGGTCACGTCTATAGATACAGAACAAAGTGACTGAACGACTGGGTCACGTCCATAGATACAGAACAAAGTGACTGAACGACTGGGTCACGTCTATAGATACAGAACAAAGTGACTGAACGACTGGGTCACGTCTATAGATACAGAACAAAGTGACTGAACGACTGGGTCACGTCTATAGATACAGAACAAAGTGACTGAACGACTGGGTCACGTCTATAGATACAGAACAAAGTGACTGAACGACTGGGTCACGTCTATAGATACAGAACAAAGTGACTGAACGACTGGGTCACGTCCATAGATACAAAACAAAGTGACTGAACGACTGGGTCACGTCCATAGATACAGAACAAAGTGACTGAACGACTGGGTCACGTCCATAGATACAGAACAAAGTGACTGAACGACTGGGTCACGTCCATAGATACAGAACAAAGTGACTGAACGACTGGGTCACGTCCATAGATACAGAACAAAGTGACTGAACGACTGGGTCACGTCCATAGATACAGAACAAAGTGACTGAACGACTGGGTCACGTCCATAGATACAGAACAAAGTGACTGAACGACTGGGTCACGTCCATAGATACAAAACAAAGTGACTGAACGACTGGGTCACGTCCATAGATACAGAACAAAGTGACTGAACGACTGGGTCACGTCCATAGATACAGAACAAAGTAACTGAACGACTGGTTCACGTCTATAGATACTGAACAAAGTGACTGAACGACTGGGTCACGTCTATAGATACAGAACAAAGTCACTGAACGACTGGGTCACGTCTATAGATACAGAACAAAGTGACTGAACGACTGGGTCACGTCTATAGATACAGAACAAAGTGACTGAACGACTGGGTCACGTCCATAGATACAGAACAAAGTGACTGAACGACTGGGTCACGTCCATAGATACAAAACAAAGTGACTGAACGACTGGGTCACGTCCATAGATACAGAACAAAGTGACTGAACGACTGGGTCACGTCTATAGATACAGAACAAAGTGACTGAACGACTGGGTCACGTCCATAGACACAGAACAAAGTGACTGAACGACTGGGTCACGTCCATAGATACAGAACAAAGTGACTGAACGACTGGGTCACGTCTATAGATACAGAACAAAGTGACTGAACGACTGGGTCACGTCCATAGATACAGAACAAAGTGACTGAACGACTGGGTCACGTCCATAGATACAGAACAAAGTGACTGAACGACTGGGTCACGTCCATAGATACAGAACAAAGTGACTGAACGACTGGGTCACGTCTATAGATACAGAACAAAGTGACTGAACGACTGGGTCACGTCTATAGATACAGAACAAAGTGACTGAACGACTGGGTCACGTCCATAGATACAGAACAAAGTGACTGAACGACTGAGTCACGTCTATAGATACAGAACAAAGTGACTGAACGACTGGGTCACGTCCATAGATACAGAACAAAGTGACTGAACGACTGGGTCACGTCCATAGATACAGAACAAAGTGACTGAACGACTGGGTCACGTCCATAGATACAGAACAAAGTGACTGAACGACTGGGTCACGTCCATAGATACAAAACAAAGTGACTGAACGACTGGGTCACGTCCATAGATACAGAACAAAGTGACTGAACGACTGGGTCACGTCTATAGATACAGAACAAAGTGACTGAACGACTGGGTCACGTCCATAGATACAGAACAAAGTGACTGAACGACTGGGTCACGTCTATAGATACAGAACAAAGTGACTGAACGACTGGGTCACGTCTATAGATACAGAACAAAGTGACTGAACGACTGGGTCACGTCTATAGATACAGAACAAAGTGACTGAACGACTGGGTCACGTCCATAGATACAGAACAAAGTGACTGAACGACTGGGTCACGTCCATAGATACAGAACAAAGTGACTGAACGACTGGGTCACGTCTATAGATACAGAACAAAGTGACTGAACGACTGGGTCACGTCTATAGATACAAAACAAAGTGACTGAACGACTGGGTCACGTCTATAGATACAGAACAAAGTTACTGAACGACTGGGTCACGTCCATAGATACAGAACAAAGTGACTGAACGACTGGGTCACGTCTATAGATACAGAACAAAGTGACTGAACGACTGGGTCACGTCTATAGATACAGAACAAAGTGACTGAACGACTGGGTCACGTCCATAGATACAGAACAAAGTGACTGAACGACTGGGTCACGTCTATAGATACAGAACAAAGTGACTGAACGACTGGGTCACGTCTATAGATACAGAACAAAGTGACTGAACGACTGGGTCACGTCCATAGATACAGAACAAAGTGACTGAACGACTGGGTCACGTCTATAGATACAGAACAAAGTGACTGAACGACTGGGTCACGTCTATAGATACAGAACAAAGTGACTGAACGACTGGGTCACGTCTATAGATACAGAACAAAGTGACTGAACGACTGGGTCACGTCTATAGATACAGAACAAAGTGACTGAACGACTGGGTCACGTCCATAGATACAGAACAAAGTGACTGAACGACTGGGTCACGTCTATAGATACAGAACAAAGTGACTGAACGACTGGGTCACGTCCATAGATACAGAACAAAGTGACTGAACGACTGGGTCACGTCTATAGATACAGAACAAAGTGACTGAACGACTGGGTCACGTCCATAGATACAGAACAAAGTGACTGAACGACTGGGTCACGTCTATAGATACAGAACAAAGTGACTGAACGACTGGGTCACGTCCATAGATACAGAACAAAGTGACTGAACGACTGGGTCACGTCTATAGATACAGAACAAAGTGACTGAACGACTGGGTCACGTCCATAGATACAGAACAAAGTGACAGAACGACTGGGTCACGTCTATAGATACAAAACAAAGTGACTGAACGACTGGGTCACGTCCATAGATACAGAACAAAGTGACTGAACGACTGGGTCACGTCTATAGATACAGAACAAAGTGACTGAACGACTGGGTCACGTCCATAGATACAGAACAAAGTGACTGAACGACTGGGTCACGTCCATAGATACAGAACAAAGTGACTGAACGACTGGGTCACGTCCATAGATACAGAACAAAGTGACTGAACGACTGGGTCACGTCCATAGATACAGAACAAAGTGACTGAAAGACTGGGTCACGTCCATAGATACAGAACAAAGTGACTGAACGACTGGGTCACGTCTATAGATACAGAACAAAGTGACTGAACGACTGGGTCACGTCTATAGATACAGAACAAAGTGACTGAACGACTGGGTCACGTCCATAGATACAGAACAAAGTGACTGAACGACTGGGTCACGTCTATAGATACAAAACAAAGTGACTGAACGACTGGGTCACGTCCATAGATACAGAACAAAGTGACTGAACGACTGGGTCACGTCCATAGATACAGAACAAAGTGACTGAACGACTGGGTCACGTCCATAGATACAGAACAAAGTGACTGAACGACTGGGTCACGTCCATAGATACAGAACAAAGTGACTGAACGACTGGGTCACGTCCATAGATACAGAACAAAGTGACTGAACGACTGGGTCACGTCCATAGATACAAAACAAAGTGACTGAACGACTGGGTCACGTCTATAGATACAGAACAAAGTGACTGAACGACTGGGTCACGTCTATAGATACAGAACAAAGTGACTGAACGACTGGGTCACGTCCATAGATACAGAACAAAGTGACTGAACGACTGGGTCACGTCCATAGATACAGAACAAAGTGACTGAACGACTGGGTCACGTCCATAGATACAGAACAAAGTGACTGAACGACTGGGTCACGTCCATAGATACAAAACAAAGTGACTGAACGACTGGGTCACGTCTATAGATACAGAACAAAGTGACTGAACGACTGGGTCACGTCCATAGATACAAAACAAAGTGACTGAACGACTGGGTCACGTCTATAGATACAGAACAAAGTGACTGAACGACTGGGTCACGTCCATAGATACAGAACAAAGTGACTGAACGACTGGGTCACGTCCATAGATACAGAACAAAGTGACTGAACGACTGGGTCACGTCTATAGATACAGAACAAAGTGACTGAACGACTGGGTCACGTCCATAGATACAGAACAAAGTGACTGAACGACTGGGTCACGTCTATAGATACAGAACAAAGTGACTGAACGACTGGGTCACGTCCATAGATACAGAACAAAGTGACTGAACGACTGGGTCACGTCTATAGATACAGAACAAAGTGACTGAACGACTGGGTCACGTCCATAGATACAGAACAAAGTGACTGAACGACTGGGTCACGTCTATAGATACAGAACAAAGTGACTGAACGACTGGGTCACGTCCATAGATACAGAACAAAGTGACTGAACGACTGGGTCACGTCTATAGATACAGAACAAAGTGACTGAACGACTGGGTCACGTCTATAGATACAGAACAAAGTGACTGAACGACTGGGTCACGTCCATAGATACAGAACAAAGTGACTGAACGACTGGGTCACGTCTATAGATACAGAACAAAGTGACTGAACGACTGGGTCACGTCCATAGATACAGAACAAAGTGACTGAACGACTGGGTCACGTCTATAGATACAGAACAAAGTGACTGAACGACTGGGTCACGTCCATAGATACAGAACAAAGTGACTGAACGACTGGGTCACGTCCATAGATACAGAACAAAGTGACTGAACGACTGGGTCACGTCTATAGATACAGAACAAAGTGACTGAACGACTGGGTCACGTCCATAGATACAGAACAAAGTGACTGAACGACTGGGTCACGTCCATAGATACAGAACAAAGTGACTGAACGACTGGGTCACGTCTATAGATACAGAACAAAGTGACTGAACGACTGGGTCACGTCTATAGATACAAAACAAAGTGACTGAACGACTGGGTCACGTCCATAGATACAGAACAAAGTGACTGAACGACTGGGTCACGTCTATAGATACAGAACAAAGTGACTGAACGACTGGGTCACGTCTATAGATACAGAACAAAGTGACTGAACGACTGGGTCACGTCCATAGATACAGAACAAAGTGACTGAACGACTGGGTCACGTCTATAGATACAGAACAAAGTGACTGAACGACTGGGTCACGTCCATAGATACAGAACAAAGTGACTGAACGACTGGGTCACGTCTATAGATACAGAACAAAGTGACTGAACGACTGGGTCACGTCTATAGATACAGAACAAAGTGACTGAACGACTGGGTCACGTCTATAGATACAGAACAAAGTGACTGAACGACTGGGTCACGTCTATAGATACAGAACAAAGTGACTGAACGACTGGGTCACGTCTATAGATACAGAACAAAGTGACTGAACGACTGGGTCACGTCTATAGATACAGAACAAAGTGACTGAACGACTGGGTCACGTCTATAGATACAGAACAAAGTGACTGAACGACTGGGTCACGTCTATAGATACAGAACAAAGTGACTGAACGACTGGGTCACGTCTATAGATACAAAACAAAGTGACTGAACGACTGGGTCATGTCTATAGATACAGAACAAAGTGACTGAACGACTGGGTCACGTCTATAGATACAAAACAAAGTGACTGAACGACTGGGTCACGTCTATAGATACAGAACAAAGTGACTGAACGACTGGGTCACGTCCATAGATACAGAACAAAGTGACTGAACGACTGGGTCACGTCTATAGATACAGAACAAAGTGACTGAACGACTGGGTCACGTCCATAGATACAAAACAAAGTGACTGAACGACTGGGTCACGTCTATAGATACAGAACAAAGTGACTGAACGACTGGGTCACGTCCATAGATACAGAACAAAGTGACTGAACGACTGGGTCACGTCTATAGATACAAAACAAAGTGACTGAACGACTGGGTCACGTCTATAGATACAGAACAAAGTGACTGAACGACTGGGTCACGTCCATAGATACAGAACAAAGTGACTGAACGACTGGGTCACGTCTATAGATACAGAACAAAGTGACTGAACGACTGGGTCACGTCTATAGATACAGAACAAAGTGACTGAACGACTGGGTCACGTCTATAGATACAGAACAAAGTGACTGAACGACTGGGTCACGTCTATAGATACAGAACAAAGTGACTGAACGACTGGGTCACGTCTATAGATACAGAACAAAGTGACTGAACGACTGGGTCACGTCTATAGATACAGAACAAAGTGACTGAACGACTGGGTCACGTCTATAGATACAGAACAAAGTGACTGAACGACTGGGTCACGTCTATAGATACAGAACAAAGTGACTGAACGACTGGGTCACGTCTATAGATACAGAACAAAGTGACTGAACGACTGGGTCACGTCCATAGATACAGAACAAAGTGACTGAACGACTGGGTCACGTCTATAGATACAGAACAAAGTGACTGAACGACTGGGTCACGTCTATAGATACAGAACAAAGTGACTGAACGACTGGGTCACGTCTATAGATACAGAACAAAGTGACTGAACGACTGGGTCACGTCTATAGATACAGAACAAAGTGACTGAACGACTGGGTCACGTCTATAGATACAGAACAAAGTGACTGAACGACTGGGTCACGTCTATAGATACAGAACAAAGTGACTGAACGACTGGGTCACGTCTATAGATACAGAACAAAGTGACTGAACGACTGGGTCACGTCTATAGATACAGAACAAAGTGACTGAACGACTGGGTCACGTCTATAGATACAAAACAAAGTGACTGAACGACTGGGTCACGTCTATAGATACAGAACAAAGTGACTGAACGACTGGGTCACGTCTATAGATACAAAACAAAGTGACTGAACGACTGGGTCACGTCTATAGATACAGAACAAAGTGACTGAACGACTGGGTCACGTCCATAGATACAGAACAAAGTGACTGAACGACTGGGTCACGTCTATAGATACAGAACAAAGTGACTGAACGACTGGGTCACGTCCATAGATACAAAACAAAGTGACTGAACGACTGGGTCACGTCTATAGATACAGAACAAAGTGACTGAACGACTGGGTCACGTCCATAGATACAGAACAAAGTGACTGAACGACTGGGTCACGTCTATAGATACAAAACAAAGTGACTGAACGACTGGGTCACGTCTATAGATACAGAACAAAGTGACTGAACGACTGGGTCACGTCCATAGATACAGAACAAAGTGACTGAACGACTGGGTCACGTCCATAGATACAGAACAAAGTGACTGAACGACTGGGTCACGTCCATAGATACAGAACAAAGTGACTGAACGACTGGGTCACGTCCATAGATACAGAACAAAGTGACTGAACGACTGGGTCACGTCCATAGATACAGAACAAAGTGACTGAACGACTGGGTCACGTCTATAGATACAGAACAAAGTGACTGAACGACTGGGTCACGTCTATAGATACAGAACAAAGTGACTGAACGACTGGGTCACGTCTATAGATACAGAACAAAGTGACTGAACGACTGGGTCACGTCCATAGATACAGAACAAAGTGACTGAACGACTGGGTCACGTCTATAGATACAGAACAAAGTGACTGAACGACTGGGTCACGTCCATAGATACAGAACAAAGTGACTGAACGACTGGGTCACGTCCATAGATACAGAACAAAGTGACTGAACGACTGGGTCACGTCTATAGATACAGAACAAAGTGACTGAACGACTGGGTCACGTCTATAGATACAGAACAAAGTGACTGAACGACTGGGTCACGTCTATAGATACAGAACAAAGTGACTGAACGACTGGGTCACGTCTATAGATACAAAACAAAGTGACTGAACGACTGGGTCACGTCTATAGATACAAAACAAAGTGACTGAACGACTGGGTCACGTCTATAGATACAGAACAAAGTGACTGAACGACTGGGTCACGTCCATAGATACAGAACAAAGTGACTGAACGACTGGGTCACGTCTATAGATACAGAACAAAGTGACTGAACGACTGGGTCACGTCTATAGATACAGAACAAAGTGACTGAACGACTGGGTCACGTCCATAGATACAGAACAAAGTGACTGAACGACTGGGTCACGTCTATAGATACAGAACAAAGTGACTGAACGACTGGGTCACGTCTATAGATACAGAACAAAGTGACTGAACGACTGGGTCACGTCCATAGATACAGAACAAAGCGACTGAACGACTGGGTCACGTCCATAGATACAGAACAAAGTGACTGAACGACTGGGTCACGTCCATAGATACAGAACAAAGTGACTGAACGACTGGGTCACGTCTATAGATACAGAACAAAGTGACTGAACGACTGGGTCACGTCCATAGATACAGAACAAAGTGACTGAACGACTGGGTCACGTCCATAGATACAGAACAAAGTGACTGAACGACTGGGTCACGTCTATAGATACAGAACAAAGTGACTGAACGACTGGGTCACGTCCATAGATACAAAACAAAGTGACTGAACGACTGGGTCACGTCTATAGATACAGAACAAAGTGACTGAACGACTGGGTCACGTCCATAGATACAGAACAAAGTGACTGAACGACTGGGTCACGTCTATAGATACAGAACAAAGTGACTGAACGACTGGGTCACGTCTATAGATACAGAACAAAGTGACTGAACGACTGGGTCACGTCTATAGATACAGAACAAAGTGACTGAACGACTGGGTCACGTCCATAGATACAGAACAAAGTGACTGAACGACTGGGTCACGTCCATAGATACAGAACAAAGTGACTGAACGACTGGGTCACGTCCATAGATACAAAACAAAGTGACTGAACGACTGGGTCACGTCCATAGATACAGAACAAAGTGACTGAACGACTGGGTCACGTCCATAGATACAGAACAAAGTGACTGAACGACTGGGTCACGTCCATAGACACAGAACAAAGTGACTGAACGACTGGGTCACGTCCATAGATACAGAACAACGTGACTGAACGACTGGGTCACATCTATAGATACAGAACAAAGTGACTGAACGACTGGGTCACGTCTATAGATACAGAACAAAGTGACTGAACGACTGGGTCACGTCTATAGATACAGAACAAAGTGACTGAACGACTGGGTCACGTCCATAGATACAGAACAAAGTGACTGAACGACTGGGTCACGTCTCTGGCAACCGAACCGATAGAACAAACGACCAGCCAGCTTGGGTAGCAACCCTAGATTTGTGTAGGGACTATAACTTGTGGAAGGATGAAATAGTATATATAACAGTTGTATAAAAGTGATAATGCCCTGGAAGACGTTTCTTGGAGGATATATTGCCACCGTTTGCCAGCCCTCGTCGAACATCCTTGCCAATATATCCTCCAAGCACCGACTTCTTGGGAATTATCAGTTAAATAAGTAACTGTTAGCTAGTCTCGGAAATCCCAGAGCTAGGGTAACACTATTCACATTGTGGGAGGCAACCCATCTGCCTAAGGAGGCTGGCTACCTGTTAGCAGATTTACACAATTGAAAAGATTTGCAGACAACAACTCCGCTGGGATTGTTCTGTGTAATCTTCAACTCTAATCCTAGAATTAGGAGAGCTTTTATTTCAATGTCAATCTGTTTGCATGTCTAATGTGTGTCAAATATTATTTATTTCATCATAATAAATGATATATCTTTAGTCAAAGTGTTCTTTACTCTGTTATCATCAATATGGACCTTAACCTTAACAGTGAATTGATATGGCTACATTATGAACAGCATTACAGTATGTGATAAGCAGTGTGTCTGTCAACCTGCAAGGTTAATGGGGTTTCAATCTCTCTCTCTCTCTCTCTCTCTCTCTCTCTCTCTCGCTCTCTCTCTCTCTCACTCTCTCTCGCTCTCTCTCTCTCTCTTCATGGATTGATTCCGAGGAAAACAGGACACACTTGGCCGGAATACTGATGAGCCACAGTGCCGATGCCTAGCGCTGCGGAATCCTGGGGCCGTGTCAAATATGCATTTATGCAAGTCATCACACACTCGCACAGACACAAGCACACTAACTATACTGTCGCACACAAGCGCACTTTCTTACACCCACACACACACGATAGAACAGACACACACCGAGTCATAAAGACACACAGAGCCATGCACACCCACACACACACGATAGAACAGCCACACACGAGTCATAAAGACACACAGAGCCACGCACACCCACACACTAAAGCACAGGTGCACACCCCAAGTCATACACACACACACATACACACACACACACACACACACACACACACACACACACACACACACACACACGATAGAACAGACACACACCGAGTCATAAAGACACACAGAGCCACGCACACCCACACACACACGATAGAACAGACACAAGCCGAGTCATAAAGACACACAGAGCCATGCACACCCACACACTAAAGCACAGGTGCACACCCCAAGTCATACACACACACACACACACACACACACACACACACACACACACACACACACACACACACACACCATAATATAGACACAGCAGGTTCCTTCACCTCTTCTTACTGCCCCCCTCCCTCAACCCCCTATACACCCTACCGCTTATTAGATTGCTGTCATGACACTACTGCTCTCTCTGTACCCCACCTCTTTCTCACTCTCTCTCTTTCTCCCTCTGTCTCTCTCTTTCCCTCCCTCTCTCCCCCTCCCTCTCTCTCCATCTCTCTCTCTGTCCCTCTCTCTCTCTCTTTCCCTCTCTCTCTCTCTCTTTCCCTTTGACGGGATGTCAATGGTGTTGGCTATGCTTATGATGGCCTCTTTAACTCGAGGGGCCTAGAGAAATACTGTACCGCAAGGGAGAGAGAGCGAGAGAGAGATGGAAGCGACGGAGCATTGGGGGATGCTTTGAGCCACCTTTGAGCCACCAGTATATTGAAATTGCAGCGCTAATGTTTTACAAGGAAATTCAGAGTGCTTTTCATTTTTTGTATTGCTTTTTACATCAAGTTTTTATTATTTCAATTCATAGCATTCATCCAATAAATGTATAAACATATTTTCAAAGCCCCGCCCACCCCCACCCCACCGGCAGCCTGATAGCATGTCAAATCAATCATGTAAAAACAAATACACACATATTACATAGTAAATCTACTGAACAATACATCATAAAGCCTCAGAAATAGTGGCAAATTAGGGATACACATTCATGGATGTAAAGGCCCGCTGGTTAAGCGTTCAGAAATATCTGCTGCTACTTTTGTCAATGTCTATTGTGGACACCCTGGCCCTGTGGATCCTGGCCGTGGAGAGCTCCATAAGGACAATTTCCTTAAATGTGAGGTTAGGGGAATGTTTGGCCCAGCGTCGTCCAGGTTAGGGAGGGTTTGGCCCAGCGTTGTCCAGGTTAGGGAGGCTTTGGCCCAGCGTTGTCCAGGTTAGGGAGGGTTTGGCCCAGCATTGTCCAGGTTAGGAGAATGTTTGGCCCAGCGTCGTCCAGGTTAGGGAGGGTTTAGCCCATCGTTGTCCAGGTTAGGGGAATGTTTGGCCCAGCGTCGTCCAGGTTAGGGAGGGTTTAGCCCATCGTTGTCCAGGTTAGGGGAATGTTTGGCCCAGCGTCGTCCAGGTTAGGGAGGATTTAGCCCAACGTTGTCCAGGTTAGGGGACTGTTTGGCCCAACGTCGTCCAGGTTAGGGAGGGTTTGGCCCAGTGTTGTCCAGGTTAGGGAGGGTTTGGCCCAGCGTCGTACAGGTTAGGGGAGGGTTTGACCCAGCGTCGTCCAGGTTAGGGGAGGGTTTGGCCCAGTGTCATCCAGTTTAGGGGAATGTTTGGCCCAGCGTCATCCAGGTTAGGGGAGGGTTTGACCCAGCGTCGTCCAGGTTAGGGGAGGGTTTGGCCCAGTGTCATCCAGTTTAGGGGAATGTTTGGCCCAGCGTCATCCAGGTTAGGGAGGGTTTGGCACAGCGTTTTACAGGTTAGGGAGGGTTTGGCCCAGCGTTTTACAGGTTAGGGAGGGTTTGGCCCAGCGTCATCCAGTAAATGGTAAATGGTAAATGGATTAGAATGGGTAATGCCTATAGATATACATCCTGGTTGTATGGTAATTGGTAAATGGATCAGAATGGGTAGTACCTGTAGGTATACATCCTGGTTGTATGGTGAATGGATTACAATGGGTAGTGCCTATAGATATACATCCTGGTTGTATGGTAAATGGATCAGAATGGGTAGTACCCGTAGATATACATCCTAATGGTTTGTTGAGATTGTTCTTTTAACGTTTCCTAACTTTCTTTATAATGTTTGCGTTTGGTTTCTTCTCTTTTGTGAACCCCCTACCCACCAATCAACCTTGATTCTTAACTTGAGCGGTCTCGTTTGCAGTACAGGTGAAGTACGGACAATAAATGTACAGAAAATTCTCTGTTTAACATAAAGATGTTCCACCTACAGTACACGAGTGAGGGTCTTTGGTACTGTAGTGTCTTTGTGTTAGCTACTGTACTGGATTCATTCTGGTCTTTGGTACTGTAGTATCTTTGTGTTAGCTACTGTACTGGGTTCATTCTGATCTTTGGTAATGTGGTATATTTGTGTTAGCTACTGTACTGGGTTCATTCTGGTCTTTGGTACTGTGGTATGTTTGTGTTAGCTACTGTACTGGGTTCATTCTGATCTTTGGTACTGTGGTATCTTTGTGTTAGCTACTGTACTGGGTTCATTCTGGTCTTTGGTACTGTGGTATCTTTGTGTTAGCTACTGTACTGGGTTCATTCTGGTCTTTGGTACTGTGGTATCTTTGTGTTAGCTACTGTACTGGGTTCATTCTGGTCTTTGGTACTGTGGTATCTTTGTGTTAGCTACTGTACTGGGTTCATTCTGATCTTTGGTACTGTGGTATCTTTGTGTTAGCTACTGTACTGGGTTCATTCTGATCTTTGGTACTGTGGTATCTTTGTGTTAGCTACTGTACTGGGTTCATTCTGGTCTTTGGTACTGTAGTATCTTTGTGTCAGCTACTGTACTGGGTTCATTCTGATTTTTGGTACTGTAGTATATTTGTGTTAGCTACTGTACTGGGTTCATTGTGATCTTTGGTACTGTAGTATCTTTGTGTTAGCTACTGTACTGGGTTCATTCTGGTCTTTGGTACTGTAGTATATTTCTGTTAGCTACTGTACTGGGTTAAATCTGATCTTTGGTACTCTAGTATATTTCTGCTAGCTACTGTACTGGGTTCATTCTGGTCTTTGGTACTGTGGTATCTTTGTGTTAGCTACTGTACTGGGTTCATTCTGGTCTTTGGTACTGTAGTATCTTTGTGTTAGCTACTGTACTGGGTTCATTCTGATCTTTGGTACTGTAGTATCTTTGTGTTAGCTACTGTACTGGGTTCATTCTGGTATTTGGTACTGTAGTGTCTTTGTGTTAGCTACTGTACTGGGTTCATTCTGATCTTTGGTACTGTAGTGTCTTTGTGTTAGCTACTCTACTGGGTTCATTCTGGTCTTTGGTACTGTAGTCTCTTTGTGTTAGCTACTGTACTGGGTTCATTCTGGTCTTTGGTACTGTAGTATCTTTGTGTTAGCTACTGTACTGGGTTCATTCTGGTCTTTGGTACTGTAGTATCTGTGTTAGCTACTGTACTGGGTTCATTCTGGTCTTTGGTACTGTAGTATCTTTGTGTTAGCTACTGTACTGGGTTCATTCTGATCTTTGGTACTGTGGTATCTTTGTGTTAGCTACTGTACTGGGTTCATTCTGGTCTTTGGTACTGTGGTATCTTTGTGTTAGCTACTGTACTGGGTTCATTCTGGTCTTTGGTACTGTGGTATCTTTGTGTTAGCCACTGTACTGGGTTCATTCTGGTCTTTGGTACTGTAGTATCTTTGTGTTAGCTACTGTACTGGGTTCATTCTGATCTTTGGTACTGTAGTATCTTTGTGTTAGCTACTGTACTGGGTTCATTCTGGTCTTTGGTACTGTAGTATCTTTGTGTTAGCTACTGTACTGGGTTCATTCTGGTCTTTGGTACTGTAGTATCTTTGTGTTAGCTACTGTACTGGGTTCATTCTGATCTTTGGTACTGTAGTATCTTTGTGTTAGCTACTGTACTGGGTTCATTCTGGTCTTTGGTACTGTAGTGTCTTTGTGTTAGCTACTGTACTGGGTTCATTCTGATCTTTGGTACTGTAGTGTCTTTGTGTTAGCTACTCTACTGGGTTCATTCTGGTCTTTGGTACTGTAGTCTCTTTGTGTTAGCTACTGTACTGGGTTCATTCTGGTCTTTGGTACTGTAGTATCTTTGTGTTAGCTACTGTACTGGGTTCATTCTGGTCTTTGGTGCTGTAGTATCTTTGTGTTAGCTACTGTACTGGGTTCATTCTGGTCTTTGGTACTGTAGTGTCTTTGTGTTAGCTACTGTACTGGGTTCATTCTGGTCTTTGGTACTGTAGTATCTTTGTGTTAGCTACTGTACTGGGTTCATTCTGGTCTTTGGTACTGTAGTGTCTTTGTGTTAGCTACTGTACTGGGTTCATTCTGATCTTTGGTACTGTGGTATCTTTGTCTTAGCTACTTTACTGGGTTCATTCTGGTCTTTGGTACTGTGGTATCTTTGTGTTAGCTACTGTACTGGGTTCATTCTGATCTTTGGTACTGTGGTATCTTTGTGTTAGCTACTGTACTGGGTTCATTCTGGTCTTTGGTACTGTAGTATCTTTGTGTTAGCTACTGTACTGGGTTCATTCTGATCTTTGGTACTGTAGTATCTTTGTGTTAGCTACTGTACTGGGTTCATTCTGGTATTTGGTACTGTAGTGTCTTTGTGTTAGCTACTGTACTGGGTTCATTCTGATCTTTGGTACTGTAGTGTCTTTGTGTTAGCTACTCTACTGGGTTCATTCTGGTCTTTGGTACTGTAGTCTCTTTGTGTTAGCTACTGTACTGGGTTCATTCTGGTCTTTGGTACTGTAGTATCTTTGTGTTAGCTACTGTACTGGGTTCATTCTGGTCTTTGGTACTGTAGTATCTGTGTTAGCTACTGTACTGGGTTCATTCTGGTCTTTGGTACTGTAGTATCTTTGTGTCAGCTACTGTACTGGGTTCATTCTGATTTTTGGTACTGTAGTATATTTGTGTTAGCTACTGTACTGGGTTCATTCTGGTATTTGGTACTGTAGTGTCTTTGTGTTAGCTACTGTACTGGGTTCATTCTGATCTTTGGTACTGTAGTATATTTCTGTTAGCTACTGTACTGGGTTAAATCTGATCTTTGGTACTCTAGTATATTTCTGCTAGCTACTGTACTGGGTTCATTCTGGTCTTTGGTACTGTGGTATCTTTGTGTTAGCTACTGTACTGGGTTCATTCTGGTCTTTGGTACTGTAGTATCTGTGTTAGCTACTGTACTGGGTTCATTCTGGTCTTTGGTACTGTAGTATCTTTGTGTTAGCTACTGTACTGGGTTCATTCTGATCTTTGGTACTGTGGTATCTTTGTCTTAGCTACTTTACTGGGTTCATTCTGGTCTTTGGTACTGTGGTATCTTTGTGTTAGCTACTGTACTGGGTTCATTCTGATCTTTGGTACTGTGGTATCTTTGTGTTAGCTACTGTACTGGGTTCATTCTGGTCTTTGGTACTGTAGTATCTTTGTGTTAGCTACTGTACTGGGTTCATTCTGATCTTTGGTACTGTAGTATCTTCGTGTTAGCTACTGTACTGGGTTCATTCTGGTATTTGGTAGTGTAGTGTCTTTGTGTTAGCTACTGTACTGGGTTCATTCTGATCTTTGGTACTGTAGTGTCTTTGTGTTAGCTACTCTACTGGGTTCATTCTGGTCTTTGGTACTGTAGTGTCTTTGTGTTAGCTACTCTACTGGGTTCATTCTGGTCTTTGGTACTGTAGTCTCTTTGTGTTAGCTACTGTACTGGGTTCATTCTGGTCTTTGGTACTGTAGTATCTTTGTGTTAGCTACTGTACTGGGTTAATTCTGGTCTTTGGTGCTGTAGTATCTTTGTGTTAGCTACTGTACTGGGTTCATTCTGGTCTTTGGTACTGTAGTATCTTTGTGTTAGCTACTGTACTGGGTTCATTCTGATCTTTGGAACTGTAGTATCTTTGTGTTAGCTACTGTACTGGGTTCATTCTGGTCTTTGGTACTGTAGTGTCTTTGTGTTAGCTACTGTACGGAGTTCATTCTGATCTTTGGTACTGTAGTGTCTTTGTGTTAGCTACTGTACTGGGTTCATTCTGGTCTTTGGTACTGTAGTATCTGTGTTAGCTACTGTACTGGGTTCATTCTGGTCTTTGGTACTGTAGTATCTTTGTGTTAGCTACTGTACTGGGTTCATTCTGATCTTTGGTACTGTGGTATCTTTGTCTTAGCTACTTTACTGGGTTCATTCTGGTCTTTGGTACTGTGGTATCTTTGTGTCAGCTACTGTACTGGGTTCATTCTGATCTTTGGTACTGTAGTATCTTTGTGTTAGCTACTGTACTGGGTTCATTCTGGTCTTTGGTACTGTAGTATCTTTGTGTTAGCTACTGTACTGGGTTCATTCTGATCTTTGGTACTGTAGTATCTTTGTGTTAGCTACTGTACTGGGTTCATTCTGGTCTTTGGTACTGTAGTATATTTCTGTTAGCTACTGTACTGGGTTCATTCTGATCTTTGGTACTGTAGTATCTTTGTGTTAGCTACTGTACTGGGTTCATTCTGGTCTTTGGTACTGTAGTATCTGTGTTAGCTACTGTACTGGGTTCATTCTGGTCTTTGGTACTGTAGTATCTTTGTGTTAGCTACTGTACTGGGTTCATTCTGATCTTTGGTACTGTGGTATCTTTGTGTTAGCTACTGTACTGGGTTCATTCTGGTCTTTGGTACTGTAGTATCTTTGTGTTAGCTACTGTACTGGGTTCATTCTGATCTTTGGTACTGTAGTATCTTTGTGTTAGCTACTGTACTGGGTTCATTCTGGTCTTTGGTACTGTAGTGTCTTTGTGTTAGCTACTGTACTGGGTTCATTCTGGTCTTTGGTACTCTAGTGTCTTTGTGTTAGCTACTCTACTGGGTTCATTCTGGTCTTTGGTACTGTAGTATCTTTGTGTTAGCTACTGTACTGGGTTCATTCTGGTCTTTGGTACTGTAGTATCTTTGTGTTAGTTTTCCTGATTTGCTTTCTCTCTCTTTATTCATTCCCCTTTGGCCTAAGTCTCCTGATTCATTCTTCTGGGATGTGTGTGTGTGTGTGTGTGTGTGTGTGTGTGTGTGTGTGTGTGTGTGTGTGTGTGTGTGTGTGTGTGTGTGTGTGTGTGTGTGTGTGTGTGTGTGTGTGTGTGTGTGTGTGCGCTTGTATTTGAGGGAAAGAGATTGTAGAGTGGGAGTTGGATATGATCACATTTATATTCCATGCAGGTTTGTGTGTGTGTTTTTTTTTCTCTCCTATATTGATTTTTATTTTTCATTTTTTACAACACTCCACTGAGACAGAGAGAATGAGAAAGGGAGAGGCAGAGAGAGAGAGAAAGAAAGAAAGAAAATGAGTGAGAGAGATAGATAGAGAGAGAGAGATGCATTACGGAGTGTGTGTATGTGCTTTTGTGTGTGTGTGTGTGTGTGTGTGTGTGTGTGTGTGTGTGTGTGTGTGTGTGTGTGTGTGTGTGTGTGTGAATATGAGTGAGAAGCACTCTTGTGTGGCGTACACACCGGGGCTTTGACATCACATCTGAATAATAACAAGCTGGGGAGGCCATTTAAATCATAAAAGCCTTACTGTGGTATTGTTTGCCTCCAGGTGTCAGCGCGGCCGACCCTGTTCAAGTTAGACGCAGCAACATTAAGTGCATTAAAGGAATATTAAATATTAACATTATCTGTGTGGATACAGGGTATTTTTTCTCTCTCTCCCACTACTCTCCCTCTGTCTCTCTGTCTGTCTCTGTCTCTCTCTCTTCACTGTTCTGTCTCTCTCCACTACTCTGTCTCTCTCTCTCCCACTACTCTCCCTCTGTCTCTCTGTCTGTCTCTGTCTCTCTCTCTTCACTGTTCTGTCTCTCTCTCTCTCTCTCCCACTACTCTCCCTCTGTCTCTCTGTCTGTCTCTGTCTCTCTCTCTTCACTGTTCTGTCTCTCTCTCTCTCTCCAATGCTCTGTCTCTGTCCTACTCCTCTCATATATTTATCTTTTCTATTTCTCTCTCTCTTTGATGTCTTTATTTCTCTCTCGCTCTCTCCCGGTCTGTCTGTCTGTCTGTCTGTCTGTCTTGTCTGTCTTGTCTGTCTCTCTCTCTCTCCCCCATCTCTCTCCCCCATATCTCTCTCATGGAAGAAGGGGATAAAACAAGGGCCATTTAAAACGTGTGAAGCGCGTGGGCATGTTCTTATTTACTAGCGTGGCTCTCCAGCCGGCCACTCTGTCTCAAAATTCAATCTCATCCTGTTGAGGGAAGCGTGGCAGTGTACTGTATCCTAGCAGGCACCGCTGAATACATTCAAACTGGAAAACACAGGGATCCCACATGTCCACGGTAGTTATTTTATTTTTGACTGAGTGAAATCTCGAGTTTTGTCGCCGCCGGCCATAGCGGTGTCGTGTTCAGTTCAGTTTCCTGAATATAAACGCTGACGCACCGCTGACGCACCACGGACAGCTTAGTAACGCATTAACAAAGGAATCACCTTGACTCAAACACTCATGTGTCATCATATAACAGGAGACCGGTGAGCGCATCCATTGTGGTGGGCATTGCAAGGTTTTGTGGGCGAAGAAGAGAGGAAGAGCGGGAGGGAGGAAGAAGATGAGACAAACTGTTCTCTGTACACTTTCCTCAGGTAATAGAGGAGCTAGTGTTGGAATCAAAAGAGAGGACAGGTCACTCTGTACTCCACAGATACAGTCTCCCTGGCAACAAGTAAAATGTTTCTGATTTGCGTGGGTCCTCCAGTGGCATGCTTGGAGAGAGAGAGTGGGAGAGAGATGGAGAAAGAGAGAGACAGAGAGGGAGAGACAAAGAGAGAGAAAAAGAGATCATAAAATAGAGAGACACACGAGAGGAAAATAAAAACAGTCTGAAAACAAGAGAGAAAGAGAGGTACACCTACAGCTCTTCTCTTGGCAGTAGTACTGTAGACTACTTTATCACTGACCTCAACCCAGAGTCTCTCAGAGTGTTTACAGTCAGCCCACTGACACCCCTATCAGATCACAGCAAAATCACAGTCTACTTGGACAGAGCAATACTCTCTCTCTCTCTCACACTGCTCTCTCCGTCTCTTTCTCTCTCTCACACACTGCTCTCTCTGTTTCTCTCTCACACTGCTCTCTCTGTCTCTCTCTCTCTCACACACACACTGCTCTCTCTGTCTCTCTCTCACACTGCTCTCTCTGTCTCTCTCTCTCACACTGCTCTCTCTATCTCTCTCTCACACTGCTCTCTCCGTCTCTCTCTCTCTCACACACACTGCTCTCTCTGTTTCTCTCTCACACTGCTCTCTCTGTCTCTCTCTCTCTCTCTCACACACACACTGCCCTCTCTGTCTCTCTCTCACACTGCTCTCTCTGTCTCTCTCACACTGCTCTCTCTGTCTCTCTCTCTGTCTCTCTCACACTGCTCTCTCTGTCTCTCTCTCTCACACTGCTCTCTCTGTCTCTCTCTCTGTCTCTCTCACACTACTGCTCTCTCTGTCTCTCTCTCACACTGCTCTCTCTGTCTCTCTCTCTGTCTCTCTCACACTGCTCTCTCTGTCTCTCTCTCTGTCTCTCTCACACTACTGCTCTCTCTGTCTCTCTCTCACACTGCTCTCTCTGTCTCTCTCTCTGTCTCTCTCACACTGCTCTCTGTCTCTCTCTCACACTGCTCTCTCTGTCTCTCTTTCTCTCTCTCTCTCTCGCTCTCTCTCTCTCTCTCACACACACACACACACTGCTCTCTCTGTCTCTCTCTCTCTCACACTTAAACTCTTTAACATAATCCTTAGCGCTGCATCTTCCCCAATATTTGGAACCAAGGACTGATCACCCCAATCCACAAAAGTGGAGACAAATTTGACCCCAATAACTGCCATGGGATATGCGTCAACAGCAACCTTGGGAAAATCCTCTGCATTATCATTAACAGCAGACTTGTACATTTCCACAGTGAAAACAATGTACTGAGCAAATGTCAAATTGGCTTTTTACCAAATTACCGTACAACAGACCATGTATTCACCCTGCACACCCTAATTGACAAACAAACAAACCAAAACAAAGGCAAAGTCTTCTCATGCTTTGTTGATTTCCAAAAAGCTTTTGACTCAACATGGCATGAAGGTCTTCTGTACAAATTGATGGAAAGTGGTATTCGGGGAAAAACATACAACATTATAAAATCTATGTACACAAACAACAAGTGTGCAGTTAAAAATGGCAAAAAACACACATTTCTTTCCACAGGGTCGTGGGGTGAGACAGGGATGCAGCTTAAGCCCCTTTAACAGATATATCAACGAATTGGCAAGGGCACTAGAACAGTCTGCAGCACCCAGACTCACCCTACTAGAATCTGAAGTCAAATGGGTACTGTTTGCTGATGATATGGTGCTTCTGTCACCAACCAAGGAGGGCCTACAGCAGCACTTAGATCTTGGGCCGTGACAGTAAATCTCAGTAAGACAAAAATAATGTTCTTCCAAAAAAGGTCCAGTTGCCAGGACCACAAATAGAAATTCCATCTAGACACCACTGCCCCATAGCACACAAAAAACGATACATACTTCGGCCTAAACATCAGAGCCACAGGTAACTTCCACAAAGCTGTGAACGATCTGAGAGACAAGGCAAGAAGGGCATTTTATGCCATCATAAGGAACATAAAATTTGACATACCAATTAGGATACGGCAAAAACAATTGAATCAGTTTTATGGAACCCATTGCCCTTTATGTTTGTGAGGTCTGGGCTCCGCTCATCAACCAAGAATTCACAAATGGGACAAACACCAAATTAAGACTCTGCATGCAGAATTCTGCAAAAATATCCTCCGTGTATAACGTAAAACACCAAATAATGCATGCAGATTTTGATAAAATACCATATCTACTGGGTGAAATACCACAGTGTGTCATCACAGCAGCAAGATTTTTGACCTGTTGCCACAAGAAAAGGGCAGTGAAGAACAAACACTATTGTAAATACAACCCACATTTATGTTTATTTATTTCCCTTTTGTACTTTAACTCTTGCATATAATATGACAATTTATGGGCTCCCAAGTGGCGCAGCAGTCTAAGGCACTGATTCTTAGTGCTAGAGGCATCACTGACCCTGCTTCAATTCCAGGCTGTATCACAACCAGCTGTATGTGGGAGTCCCATAGCGCACAATTGGCCCAACGTCGTCTGGGTTAGGTTTGAGTAGGCCATCATTGTAAAACAGAATTGTTCTTAACTGACTTCCCTAGTTAAATAAATAAAACATTTGAAATTCCTTTATTATTTTGAATCTTTTGTGCGTAATGTTTACTGTTAATTGTTTATTGTTTATTTCACTTTTGTTTATTATCTATGTCACTTGCTTTGGCAATGTTAACATATGTTTCCCATGCCAATAAAGCCCTTAAATTCAAATGGAACTTAATTGAGAGAGAAAGGTTAAAAGTGGATAGACAGCAAGCATTCATAGAGACAGACAGAGAGAATAACAGAGATATACAGAGAGACAGGTAGCAGTTATTGAGAGCCAGTGCTGCCAATGGCCTCCTGTGGGCCCACTGTGTGAAGCCTTTACCCAAACCCAGTGTGGATGTGGATGCAACACAGAGTCCACACTGACCAGTCAATGGAAGACAGGGCATTCTATTGCCCATAGAGAGAGAGCAACAAGGCCACCCTTTCCAATACAGACACACAGACACGCCCACACGCACAGGAGCGCAAGCTCGGATGCAGACATAAACGCACATACAGTGCCTTCGGAAAGCATTCAGACCCCTTAACTTTTCCACACTATGTTACGTTACAGCCTTAATCTAAAATGGATAAACTCCTCAGAAATCTAAACACATACCACATAATGACAAAGCGAAAAAAGGTTTTTAGAAATGTGAAATACCTTATTCATGTAAGTATTCAGACCTTTTGCTATGAGACTCAAAATGAGACTCAAAATGTTCCATTGATCATCCTTGAGATGAGTCTACAACTTAATTGGAGTCCACCTGTGGTAAATTCAATTGATTGGAAAAGATTTGGAAAGACACACACCTGTCCATATAAGGTCCCACAGTTGACAGTGCATGTCAGAGCCAAAGCCAAGCCATGAGGAGGAAGGAATTGTCCATAGAGATCCGAGACAGGATTGTGTTGAGGCACAGATCTGGGGAAGGGTACCAAAAAATGTCTGCAGCGTTGAAGGTCCCCAAGAACACAGTGGCTTCCATCATTCTTAAATGGAAGAAGTTTGGAATCACCAAGACTCTTCCTAGAGTTGGCCACCCAGCCAACTGAGCAATCGGGGGAGAAGGGCCTTAGTCACTCTGACAGAACAGAGTTCCTCTGTGGAGATGGGAGAACCTTCCAGAAGGACAGCCATCTCTGCAGCACTCCACCAATCAGGACTTTATGGAAGAGTGACCAGACGGAAACCGCTCCTCAGTAAAAGACACATGACAGCCCGGTGTTTGGTTAACAAACAGTTTCTCATATGTTTTATCTGATTATATCTTTAACTTCTATGCCTATTTGTTAGCTAATTTTTTATTTTTTTATTATTAGTTTCTTATCCAATAGGGCACTAACTTACCCACCCCCCTTTTGATACCTGGCTCTGCCCAGGTAACAACCTTATATACCCTAAATAATGACTTAGGTAGGATTAGTAAATTATCCTTATTTTCTGACATTATCATGTACAGTGCATTGCGAATGTATTCGGCCCCCTTGAACTTTGCGACCTTTTGCCACATTTCAGGCTTCAAACATAAAGATATAAAACTGTATTGTTTTGTGAATAATCAACAACAAGTGGGACACAATCATGAAGTGGAACGACATATATTGGATATTTCAAACTTTTTTAACAAATCAAAAACTGAAAAATTGGGCGTGCAAAATTATTCAGCCCCCTTAAGTTAATACTTTGTAGCGCCATCTTTTGCTGCGATTACAGCTGTAAGTCGTTTGGGGTATGAATCATTGTCTTGTTGGAAGACAAATCTCCGTCCCAGTCTCAGGTCTTTTGCAGACTCCATCAGGTTTTCTTCCAGAATGGTCCTGTATTTGGCTCCATACATCTTCCCATACATTTTAACCATCTTCCCTGTCCCTGCTGAAGAAAATCAGGCCCAAACCATGATGCTGCCACCACCATGTTTGACAGTGGGGATGGTGTGTTCAGCTGTGTTGCTTTTACGCCAAACATAACGTTTTGCATTGTTGCCAAAAAGTTAAATGTTGGTTTCATCTGACCAGAGCACCTTCTTCCACATGTTTGGTGTGTCTCCCAGGTGGCTTGTGGCAAACTTTAAACAACAATTTTTATGGATATCTTTAAGAAATGGCTTTCTTCTTGCCACTCTTCCATAAAGGCCAGATTTGTGCAATATACGACTGATTGTTGTCCTATGGACAGAGTCTCCCACCTCAGCTGTAGATCTCTGCAGTTCATCCAGAGTGATCATGGGCCTCTTAGCTGCATCTCTGATCAGTCTTCTCCTTGTATGAGCTGAAAGTTTAGAGGGACGGCCAGGTCTTGGTAGATTTGCAGTGGTCTGATACTCCTTCCATTTCAATATTATCGCTTGCACAGTGCTCCTTGGGATGTTTAAAGCTTGGGAAATCTTTTTGTATCCAAATCCGGCTTTAAACTTCTTCACAACAGTATCTCGGACCTGCCTGGTGTTTTCCTTGTTCTTCATGATGCTCTCTGCGCTTTTAACGGACCTCTCACAGTGCAGGTGCATTTATACGGAGACTTGATTACACACAGGTGGATTGTATTTATCATCATTAGTCATTTAGGTCAACATTGGATCATTCAGAGATCCTCACTGAACTTCTGGAGAGAGTTTGCTGCACTGAAAGTAAAGGGGCTGAATAATTTTGCACGCCCAATTTTTCAGTTTTTAATTTGTTAAAAAAGTTTGAAATATCCAATAAATGTCGTTCCACTTCATGATTGTGTCCCACTTGTTGTTGATTCTTCACAAAAAAATACAGTTTTATATCTTTATGTTTGAAGCCTGAAATGTGGCAAAAGGTCGCAAAGTTCAAGGAGGCAGAATACTTTCGCAAGGCACTGTATGTCCAATTCTCCCTTGGGCATCCATTCATCTCAATCCTGTATCAATTCTCTGTCAATGTCTTATCTAGTTTAAGAAGTATATGTGCTATTTATATATGTTCTTAAATTTATATATTTACCGATTTAAACAGTCATTCCTTTCTCTCCTATCTCTCAAAATGCCACTAAGCGTCTCACTGTTTGACTATCTAAAATCATTGATTTTAGAAAAAACATGTCTATAAGTGGCCCTCTCTAAAGTCCTTACATTTCCTTAATCAATCTATCTTAATCCTTACAATAATCCTAAATCACCACAGATGTCCTATATTCCTGTTAAATTTAATAATATTTAAAAAACCTAATAGTTAAACAGAGCCTAAACAAATGCTAACCATATCAAAATCCTTCCTACACTTGCAAGCTCTTTCCTTCAGGGATCCTCAGTATTCTATCTGACAATAGCATGAATTTAATATATGTTGCATAGTGTGGAATACCTTATCTACAGTAATTTATCACCCCTATTTATTCTCAATGATAAATACAATTATTTTCTGTGGTAATATCAAATCCATAATAGCCAATTCAAAAACTTCACAGCTAATATTGTAAAACAGAATCCTGAAACACTTTCTCTTCAGTGATTCAAACAATAATTTTAAACCCCAAACTAAAACTCCATTATAATGAATTTACCTTAAAATTAGTAACCCAACTGACCACAATTCATTATACAAATGGCTCTCCCCCGGGGCTGAGCAGACCCCAAATGATAGCCATGATAAGGTCAATAGGTCATACCACCCTTTTATAGTCATGTTCCATACTACATTAGACATATTAAAGAACCCTTTATCCTTAAAATATTTTTTTTTTACTTGTGTAATTAAGACTCAAAAAATAAAAACTCATAAAGTTCCATATGTGAGCGTGCCTCTTTAAAATACCTTTGCACTAAAACAAATAGTCCTAACAAATGTTTTATGTGTATATATTTGCAAACCTTAATGGATAATCAAAAGTTCCAGGCCTTTTTCAATTTGGTCGTTTATGGCCGCTATCTCCCCCACTCTCCCCAAGATTATAATCCCAGGAAACATCTAAAAGTGAGACACCTAAACCTCAATTTTACCAGAAGAACACAACACGCCTAACTAGCATTCACTATGCTACTTCGATTCTGAAACTCAAAAGTGAACTATAAACTAAACCTAATTATAATTCCCCTTTGACTCAAATCATTAATCATACATTTTACACAACGTCTATGTATATGTTTACTTAAATGAACATGCTACCCTTAGATACAATTAACCTGATAACATTATTATCCAATGTATTACTTTTTCCCTCTGCCGCAAATGTCATACATTTCTCAGTGTAAGAAATCCGTAATTTAATCCCAGATATTTAATAAAAATGCAAATCGCATTCTCCCATGGCTCCTTCAACTTACATATTTTAGATAACTTCCATCCATCCCGGAATAAGGAATCCTACTTAAACACACCAGAATACAATGTTTAACTAAGTTAAATCAAACCATAAAATTGACCATAACCAGTAAACAAATAAACAAACCACTTTTATCAGCAAAAAACAAACTATACGAAAACTCACTACTATAATGCTTCAGATGACAAAATTACTCAGAGACTCACGTTTACATCTCAATAAAACAAATCATCATCTGCTTGCCCCTGTTACAGATGTCTACGTATCAGGGGAAAAGCTCAAAAAAACAAATTCAACCTAGCTAATTTCCCGAAACATATGCAATTATGTTTTTCTATAGAGGTTGCTTTTCAACATTAATACCCTAACATTGTTCCACACAATGGAAACAGTGCTCAAATTCACTGGTGTTACATAAACAATCAAACCCGGAATCAACAACCATCAGAATCCATTATCACGATGTTTTATGATTCAGACATCCAGTCTCCCTTTCTCATAGCCTAATACAGTCCAAATAAACGCCACAAATCTATTATGCCCACCTAGCGTATCAGCTGCTAGTTTTTAGCATCTTTCCTGACTATCCTGGTGACTCTCAAATTACTTTTAAAAATATATTTTGTAATTTTTATCAACTTCTGAAAAGTGACTCAAAACAATAATGCACACATTTTCCTTCTAAAAGACAAACAATTTTCTCCGTTACCCCCAGTCACAACATAATTTCCGTGGCGACCAAAAGTGCCTTGCGAGTGATGTCATCAACAAGCGCTCAACCTCGGCCCAATCCTTAACGACTTTAAATTAATTGTAAATAATTGTTGGTTGTCTGCAGCAACAGTAGTACGTACGGGTTCGATAAACCAAACCTAATTTATCACATCTGTTCAAATCTTGAATTATAATTTACCAACATCGCTAAATTCGCTAATTTTATGAAAACTTTTCGATGGGCATAAATCATAATTGTCTCTTTGTTATTATTTAGAATTCATTTTGATTTAAGTAACTGTCTCGTCTTTGACTTAGTATTTTAATTACGACTCTATTCCCAATATGTTATTCACTTGTCTAATTAAAACTCCTAATAAGCCATGTGTGAGTGTACCCCTTTAAGATATCCTGTCTCTGGGAACAGGGAAATCCCCTTAACCCAAACTTTTACTACAACAACAAAACCTAATAATTATGATAATCCCTTCACATCATTCGTTTTAAATCCCTCGATGTTTCATGTAACTCATTCAGTCTATCTTCAAATTGTCGTCCCAAAATATTTTATACACTGCCATACACTCAAACCACTGTGATAAACGTGCACTGTCCCTTTAAGATAAGACATTTACTTGTTCCCGTAATGAAAACAGGTAGTGTTTTTAGAATACGTTAACTTCTTGTTCGAATTCACTGGCGTTACCTAACCAAAAATCAATACTCGGGAAAACAATCACAACTTTTTACGATTAAACTATTCTTACCTATTTTATAGTCCAAAGCGTTGCACTAAATAGCCCCATTGAATGCCTAGCAATTCCGATGCTAGCTGTAGCATTTTTTCAGACTATCCTTACGATATTTCTCTTTTTTTTTAAAAATGTATTTGGAACTTTTAGCCACTTTTGAAAAGTAACTCTAAGCTATAATGCACGCATTTTCCCTCTAAATGCCACAACCCATTTTTTCTGTTTAAATTGATCGTATGTCCGTCGATTCATAAAAATATAACATTCTGGTTATCGTATCTCTACGTTATTCCCTACATTTAACTTTAGGTGACTTTCTCTTCTATATTACATTTATTTAGATGCGACTCCCATCTCAATACAATAAATTGTCTCGCCATTATTTTTAATGACTTATTTTTTCAATTAAATCTAAAACACATTAAACGTTCAGTTCATATCTTTTACAAACACTAGCGACCGTATTTTTTCAGGCAAAACATACAAATAGATGAATTACAATCTAAAATCAATTTTAGTTTATCGGTTTCAAAGCTGAAATACGAACCTTGGTGTCCCGCTATTAAAATGATTGTGTTTACCCGCCGATAACTATATTATTATAATTGTCTGTAGTCGCAAACTTCGACACCGAGAATTCTCAGAAAATCGTCCTTCCTGACTATATTAGTAATATCAGCTTCCATTCAGGTTCTTTGTCTGAGTCAGATTTTGGACGCCTCCCTTCTATTCTCTTTGTTCTCCTATAACGGTAATCTCCCGTTAGTTCCCGTGCCATCTCCGTTCCAGTACAAAGGCTGTATCTCAAGCCTTCCCACATCCGTCTCACTACCAATTTAATATAATTTACGACTGAGCCAAGGTTTTCCGGTGTAGATAAGCATTCTAGCCAGTCTGAAGATATCGTTCATTCATTCCTACCCAGGAACAGACCGTCATTGTTCTAATCATTGATTCATTCACACACATTATATTCAGTACTGGGATCAAGAATTAAAACTCATACATATACAACAACATAACAGTATTCGGATTAGTACATATACAGTAACATAATAGTATTCTGATTAGTCAGTCCTGATTGTACTGTATACAGTGCCTTGCGAAAGTATTCGGCCCCCTTGAACTTTGCGACCTTTTGCCACATTTCAGGTTTCAAACATAAAGATATAAAACTGTATTTTTTTGTGAAGAATCAACAACAAGTGGGACACAATCATGAAGTGGAACGACATTTATTGGATATTTCAAAACATTTTAACAAATCAAAAACTGAAAGATTGGGCGTTCAAAATTATTCAGCCCCTTTACTTTCAGTGCAGCAAACTCTCTCCAGAAGTTCAGTGAGGATCTCTGAATGATCCAATGTTGACCTAAATGACTAATGATGATAAATACAATCCACCTGTGTGTAATCAAGTCTCCGTATAAATGCACCTGCACTGTGATAGTCTCAGAGGTCCGTTAAAAGCGCAGAGAGCATCATGAAGAACAAGGAACACACCAGGCAGGTCCGAGATACTGTTGTGAAGAAGTTTAAAGCCGGATTTGGATACAAAAACATTTCCCAAGCTTTAAACATCCCAAGGAGCACTGTGCAAGCAATAATATTGAAATGGAAGGAGTATCAGACCACTGCAAATCTACCAAGACCTGGCCGTCCCTCTAAACTTTCAGCTCATACAAGGAGAAGACTGATCAGAGATGCAGCTAAGAGGCCCATGATCACTCTGGATGAACTGCAGAGATCTACAGCTGAGGTGGGAGACTCTGTCCATAGGACAACAATCAGTCGTATATTGCAAAAATCTGGCATTTATGGAAGAGTGGCAAGAAGAAAGCCATTTCTTAAAGATATCCATAAAAAGTGTTGTTTAAAGTTTGCCACAAGCCACCTGGGAGACACACCAAACATGTGGAAGAAGGTGCTCTGGTCAGATGAAACCAAAATTGAACTTTTTGGCAACAATGCAAAACGTTATGTTTGGCGTAAAAGCAACACAGCTGAACACACCATCCCCACTGTCAAACATGGTGGTGGCAGCACCATGGTTTGGGCCTGCTTTTCTTCATCAGGGACAGGGAAGATGGTTAAAATTGATGGGAAGATGGATGGAGCCAAATACAGGACCATTCTGGAAGAATGGAGTCTGCAAAAGACCTGAGACTGGGACGGAGATTTGTCTTCCAACAAGACAATGATCCAAAACATAAAGCAAAATCTACAATGGAATGGTTCAAAAATAAACATATCCAGGTGTTAGAGTGGCCAAGTCAAAGTCCAGACCTGAATCCAATCGAGAATCTGTGGAAAGAACTGAAAACTGCTGTTCACAAATGCTCTCCATCCAACCTCACTGAGCTCGAGCTGTTTTGCAAGGAGGAATGGGAAAAAATATCAGTCTCTCGATGTGCAAAACTGATAGAGACATACCCCAAGCGACTTACAGCTGTAATCGCAGCAAAAGGTGGCGCTACAAAGTATTAACTTAAGGGGGCTGAATAATTTTGCACGCCCAATTTTTCAGTTTTTGATTTGTTAATTAAAAAAGTTTGAAATATCCAATAAATTTCGTTCCACTTCATGATTGTGTCCCACTTGTTGATTCTTCACAAAAAAATACAGTTTTATATCTTTATGTTTGAAGCGTGAAATGTGGCAAAAGGTCGTAAAGTTCAAGGGGGCCGAATACTTTCGCAAGGCACTGTACATAATTAGTCATCATTGATAAAAATTCCCATAACAAATACCCAACCAGTAACATACATAATACCCAACCAGTAACATGCATAATACCCAACCAGTAACATGCATAATACCCAACCAGTAACATGCATAATACCCAACCAGTAACATACATAATACCCAACCACAGTAACATACATAATACCCAACCAGTAACATACATAATACCCAACCAGTAACATACATAATACCCAACCAGTAACATACATAATACCCAACCAGTAACATACATAATACCCAACCACAAACATACATAATACCCAACCACAATAACATACATAATACCCAACCACAATAACATACATAATACCCGACCAGTAACATACATAATACCCAACCAGTAACATACATAATACCCAACCAGTAACATACATAATACCCAACCAGTAACATACATAATACCCAACCAGTAACATACATAATACCCAACCACAATAACATACTGTAACGGTTTTCTGTATGAGAAGGAGAGTCGGACCAAAATGCGGCGTGTCTATTGCAATCCATGTTTAATGAAGTAACACACTAAACACAAACACTATCAAAACAATAAACTTAACGAAAACCGAAACAGCCTATACTTGTGTAACCTAACACAGAACAATGACATCAGGACAATAAGGACAATCACCCACCACAAACTCAAAGAATATGGCTGCCTAAATATGGTTCCCAATCAGAGACAACGATAAACACCTGCCTCTGATTGAGAACCACTTCAGACAGCCATAGACTTAGCTAGAACACCCCACTAGCTACAATCCCCATAAATACACACCACATACAAAAACCCATGCCACACCCTGGCCTGACCAAATAAATAAAGATAAACACAAAATACTTTGACCAGGGTGTGACAGAACCCCCCCCCCTAAGGTGCGGACTCCCGAACGCACCTCAAAACAATAGGGAGGGTCCGGGTGGGCGTCTGTCCATGGTGGCGGCTCCGGCGCGGGACGTGGACCCCACTCAATCAATGTCTTAGTCCCTTCTCCTCGCGTCCCTGGATAGTCCACCCTCGCCACCGACCATGGCCTAGTAGTCCTCACCCAGAACCCCACTGGACTGAGGAGCAGATCGGGACTGAGGGGCAGCTCGGGACTGAGGCAGCTCGGGACTGAGGGGAAGCTCAGGAGTGAGAGGAAGCTCAGGAGTGAGAGGAAGCTCAGGAGTGAGAGGAAGCTCAGGCAGGTTGATGAATCTACCAGATCCAGGCTGGCTGGTGGTTTCGGCAGATCCTGGCTGACTGGCAGATCCTGGCTGACTGGCAGATCCTGGCTGACTGGCAGATCTGGTCGACTGGCAGATCTGGAAGAGTCTGGTCGACTGGCAGATCTGGAAGAGTCTGGTCGACTGGCAGATCTGGAAGAGTCTGGTCGACTGGCAGATCTGGAAGAGTCTGGTCGACTGGCAGATCTGGAAGAGTCTGGTCGACTGGCAGATCTGGAAGAGTCCATGCTGACTGGCTGCTCCATGATGACTGGCAGCTCTGGCTGCTCCATGCTGACTGGCTGCTCCATGCTGACTGGCAGCTCTGGCTGCTCCATGCTGACTGGCAGCTCTGGCTGCTCCATGCTGACTGGCTGCTCTGGCTGCTCCATGCTGACTGGCTGCTCTGGCTGCTCCATGCTGACTGGCTGCTCCATGCTGACTGGCTGCTCCATGCTGACTGGCGGCCCTGGCTGCTCCATGCTGACTGGCGGCCCTGGCTGCTCCATGCTGACTGGCGGCCCTGGCTGCTCCACACTGACTGGCGGCCATGGCTGCTCCTTGCAGACTGGCAGCTCTGGCGGCTCCTTGCAGACTGGCAGCTCTGGCGGCTCCTTGCAGACTGGCAGCTCTGGCGGCTCCTTGCAGACTGGCAGCTCTGGCGGCTCCTTGCAGACTGGCAGCTCTGGCGGCATCCTGCAGACAGGCAGCTCTGGCGGCTCCTTGCAGACTGGCAGCTCCTTGCAGACTGGCAGCTCTATGCAGACTGGCAGCTCCTTGCAGACTGACAGCTCCTTGCTAACTGGCAGCTCCATGCTAACTGGCAGCTCTATGCTAACTGGCAGCTCTATGCTAACTGGCAGCTCTATGCTAACTGGCAGCTCTATGCTAACTGGCAGTCCTGAACAGGCGGGAGACTCCGGCAGCGCTGTAGAGAAGGAAGGCTCTAACAGCGCTAAACAGGCGGGAGACTCCGACAGCGCTGTAGAGAAGGAAGGCTCTAACAGCGCTAAACAGGCGGGAGACTCCGACAGCACTGGAGAGGAGGAAGGCTCTGGCAGCGCTGGACAGGCGAGGCGCACTATAGGCCTGATGCGTGGTGCTGGCACTGGTGGTACTGGGCCGAGGACACGCACAGGAAGCCTGGTGCGGGGAGCTGCTACCGGAGGGCTGGGGTGAGGAGGTGGTACTGGGTAGACCGGACCGTGCAGGCGCACTGGAGCTCTTGAGCACCGAGCCTGCCCAACCTTACCTGGTTGAATGCTCACGGTCGCCCTGCCAGTGCGGCGAGGTGGAATAGCCTGCACTGGGCTATGCAGGCGAACCGGAGACACAGAGCGCAAGGCTGGTGCCATGTAAGCCGGCCCAAGGAGACGCACTGGGGACCAGCTGCGTAGAGCCGGTTTCATGGCATTAGGCTCGATGCTCAATCTAGCCCGGCCGACACGCGGAGCTGGAATATACCGCACCGGGCTATGCACCCGCACTGGAGACACCGTGCGCACCACTGCATAACACGGTGCCTGTCCGGTCTCTCTAGCCCCCCGGTAAGCACAGGGAGTCTGCCCAGGTCTCCTACCTGGCGTAGCCATACTCCCTGTTAGCCCCCCCCCCAAGAAATTTTTGGGGCTGCCTCTCAGGCTTCCATCCGCTACGTCGAGCTGCCTCCTCATATCTGCGCCTCTCTGCTTTCACCGCCTCCATTCTACGATAACCTTCCTCGCACTGCTCCAGCGAATCCCAGGCGGGCTCCGGCACTCTCCCTGGGTCGGCCGCCCACCTGTCGATCTCCTCCCAAGTAGTATACTCCATACTGTACTCCTCCTTGGGCTGTTCCTGTTGTTTCTTCTTCCGCTGCACCTTAGTGCGGCTACACTCCCCTGGTTTAGCCCAGGGTCCTCTCCCGTCGAGGATTTCCTCCCATGTCCAGAAATCCTTATTGCGCATCTCCTCGCGCTGCTCCTTCCTGTTGACACGCTGCTTGGTCCTTTTGTGGTGGGTGATTCTGTAACGGTTTTCTGTATGAGAAGGAGAGTCGGACCAAAATGCGGCGTGTCTATTGCAATCCATGTTTAATGAAGTAACACACTAAACACAAACACTATCAAAACAATAAACTTAACGAAAACCGAAACAGCCTATACTTGTGTAACCTAACACAGAACAATGACATCAGGACAATAAGGACAATCACCCACCACAAACTCAAAGAATATGGCTGCCTAAATATGGTTCCCAATCAGAGACAACGATAAACACCTGCCTCTGATTGAGAACCACTTCAGACAGCCATAGACTTAGCTAGAACACCCCACTAGCTACAATCCCCATAAATACACACCACATACAAAAACCCATGCCACACCCTGGCCTGACCAAATAAATAAAGATAAACACAAAATACTTTGACCAGGGTGTGACACATACATAATACCCAACCAGTAACATACATAATACCCAACCAGTAACATATATAATACCCAACCACAATAACATACATAATACCCAACCAGTAACATACATAATACCCAACCAGTAACATACATAATACCCAACCAGTAACATACATAATACCCAACCAGTAACATACATAATACCCAACCAGTAACATACATAATACCCAACCAGTAACATACATAATACCCAACCAGTAACATGCATAATACCCAACCAGTAACATACATAATACCCAACCAGTAACATACATAATACCCAACCAGTAACATACATAATACCCAACCAGTAACATACATAATACCCAACCAGTAATATACATAATACCCAACCAATAACATACATAATACCCAACCAGTAACATACATAATACCCAACCAGTAACATATATAATACCCAACCAGTAACATGCATGTATACCTCTAATGATGTATGTGATTATGATGTTATGTTATCTAATCGTGTGTCTACTAGTGTATAATATTCTAAACATATTTTTGGTCCTCTCTCCTCACCATACACTGGTTAACTTTGCCCTTCTAATCATTTTCTTATTTTGGTTCCTTCCATCTGCCTCCCTCTTACACACAATTACCCATACCCACTATTTTTGCTGTCTTGCTAAAGCTACTTTTTCTCATTCTAAACTACTCCTTCCCCCTTCTTTCTCCCTTCTACACCCCAGATCATAGCTTGTATCATTGCTTCAATCCCAGCATGCTTTGCAGGGAGGTGTGTTACCCCTGTTATTATCTTCCTGTTGCAACGGCACCCAGACGCAGCCGTACGGCAGTTGATTGACGGGCCAGCCGTGTCGCAGAGACATGTTGTAAAGAGGCCAGTGACAGGTGACTTCTGTGAACCCGGCTCCCACACCCAGACCATCCGAGCAGAGAGACAGGGGACGTGACGAGAGAAACCCCACTGATGAAAACACACACATAGACACACACACGAGCATACACACACACACATACAGTATTTACACACGCTTTCTCACACACACACACACACACAGACTCCCTCGTCAGTGCTACCCCAAGGCTCATTTCACCTCTCTCTCATGCTAAATGACAGTGGCTGATTTTGCAGACAGCGGGAGGTAAGAGTGCAAATGTTCCTGGAGGAATGTCACAGACTTAGTTCAATGGAATTCTTCTTCTCTGTCTCTCTGTCAGTGTCAAGCTAGACCTGACAAGACAGTCTTCTCTGTCTCTCTGTCAGTGTCAAGGCAGACCTGACAAGAAAGTCTTCTCTGTCTCTCTGTCAGTGTCAAGGCAGACATGACAAGACAGTCTTCTCTGTCTCTCTGTCAGTGTCAACGCAGACCTGACAAGACAGTCTTGATGTGTTCTTGGTAGACCCAAGAATCCATTTTGAGCAGTTTCTTGTCATCCCAAGAAAATGTTCAGGCTTTTTATACATCTTTGGTATACTTGGTTTTATTTAGCGCATTTGGAAACTATTCAGACCCCTTGCCTTTTTCCACATTTTGTAACGTTACAGCCTTATGGATTAAAAAGGTTTTTTTCCTCCTCAATCTACACACAATACCCCATAAAGATTCAGCAAAACAGGTTTTTAGAAATGTGTGCGAATTTAATACAAACAAAAGCAGAATTCAGACAGTTTGCCATGAGACTCCAAATTGATCTCAGGTGCATCCTGTTTCCATTGATCATCCTTGTGTTTCTACAACTTGATTGGAGTCCACATGTGGTAAATTCAATCGATTGGACATGATTTGGAAAGGCACACGCATGTCTATATAAGGTCCCACAATTGACAGTGCATGTCAGAGCAAAAACCAGGAATTGTAAGAGCTCCGATACAGGATTGCGACGAGGCACAGATCTGGGGAAGGGTATCAAATAATGTCTCCAGCATTGAAGGTCCCCAAGAACACAGTGGCCTCCATCATTCTTAAATGGAAAACATCTGGAACCACCAAGACTCAGGGTGGTGACCAAGAACCCGATGGTCACTTTGACAGAGCTCCAGAGTTCCTCAGTGGCGATAATAGACACTTCCAGAAAGACAACCATCTCTGCAGCACTCCATCAATCCGACCTTTATGGTAGAGTGGCCAGACGGAAGCCACTCCTCAGTAAAAGGCACATAACAACCCACTTGGAGTTTGTCAAAAGGCACCTAAAGACTCTCAGACCATGAGAAACAAGATTCTCTGGTCTGATAAAACCAAGATTGAACTCTTTGGCCTGAATGACAAGCGTCACGTCTGGAGGACACCTGGCACCATCCCTACGCTAAAGCATTGTGGTGGCAGCATCATGCTGTGGGGGTGTTTTTCAGCTGCAGGAACTGGGAGACTAGTCAAGATGAATGGAGCAAAGTACAGAGAGATCCTTGATGAAAACCTGCTCCAGAGTGCTCAAGACTTCAGACTGGGTCAAAGGTTCACCTTCCAACAGGACAACGACCCTTAGGACACAGCCAAGACAATGCAGGAGTGGCTTAGGGACAAGTCTCTGAATGTCCTTGAGTGGACCAGCCAGAGCCCGGACATCAACCTGATCGAACATCTCTGGAGAGACCTGAAAATAGCTGTGCAGAGATGCTCCCCATCCAACCTGACAGAGCTTGAGAGGATCTGCAGAGAAGAATGGGAAAACACCCCAACTACAGGTGTGCCAAACTTGTAGTGTCATACCCAAGAAGACTCGAGGCTGTAATCGCTGCCAAATGTGCTTCAACAAAGTACTGAGTAAAGGGTCTGAATACTTAAATTTGATGTTTCAGTTTTGCATTTTTAATACATTTGAAATTTTCCTAAAAACCTGTTTTTGAATTGTCATTGTGTGTAGATATTGTATTGTGTGTAGATTGATGAGGGGGGAAACTAATCAATTTTAGAATAAGGCTGTAACGTAACCTACCTCATCCCCATACAGTATTTATTTATTTATCTTGCTCCTTTGCACCCCAGTATCTCTACTTGCACATTCATCTTCTGCACATCTACCATTCCAGTGTTTAATTGCTATATTGTAATTACTTCACCACCATGGCCTTTTCATTTCCTTATCTTACCTCATTTACACTCACTGTATATATACTTTTGTTTTCTTTTGTTCTACTGTATTATTGACTGTATGTTTTGTTTATTTATTCCATGTGTAACTCTGTTTTGTTGTATGTGTCAAATTGCTGTGCTTTATCTTGGCCAGGTCGCAGTTGCAAATGAAAACTTCTCAACTAGCCTACCTGGTTAAATAAAGGTGAAATACATTTTTTTTTTTTAAATGTGGACAAAGTCAAAGGGTCTGAATGCTTTCTGAATGCGAGTTCTAGCTCATTTACCTGCTGTTGGAAACTCAATGCTTCATATGTAGGTCTGTCCTTGGTCTACTAGTCTTTAGGAGCGACTTTTCCTGCTGGGGTAACGTACTGCTTTATTGGTATCCAACATTTTATTCAGGAGATGTTTCAAACTGGTTGTCAACACCTTGCTAAGAAGCTTACGTCAACTTGGGGTAACTGAGAAAAGTATCACCTTTCCCCAGTTATGGCTAAATGCTAATCCTAGCCTCCCTCTCTCTCTCTGCCTTTGATTCAGATAGACTGTCGAGTGCTGAGAGGAGCTGATGACATTAGCCTACAGTAGCAGTTTCCCCCAAGCCTAACTGCCTATTGGGCTCCTGTAATTAGTCCATGGTAATATTCCTGCAATTAACCTCACCTCGTTTTAGCGATCATGTTTTAATGATGAGATAGAGCGAGTCAGTGCATCTGAAGTCCACAGGGATGCATGCATGACACGACCCGGCGCCTCAGCCTCTTCATTAACAGCACTGAAGGACACGGGGGTCACGCACACACACACACTCCAGACAACTTGGATTACCTTTTGTTTACTTCCCAAGGGCAAAGAGGAAAGGAAATGAGGAAAGGAAATGAGGAAAGGAAATGCGTCATGGAAGAATACACTTGTTTTTCTCATTTTATGTAACCCTCCAAGTCTAGTTAAAAGGTGGTAGGAAAGCTTGAGTGGGGATAGACTTTTCTGCGTTGAAATGGCAGTAAAATATGTATTTATATATTTTTCTCTTAAAAGGTAAATCATTGTCATTTACAGTGATTTACAGTTAGAATTGTTGCATATAGCAGGTTTTCCAAACTCGGTCCTGTTTTTGCCCTAACACTACACAGCTGATTCAAATAACTAACTCTTCATCAAGCTGTGATTATTTGAATCAGCTGTGTAGTGCTAGGGCAAAAACCAAAACATGCACCCAGGGGGGACCCCAGGACCCAGTTTGGGAAATCCTGACAAAAAGCACTTTCACGTCCTTTTAAATCCTTCCTTGGCATCAGACCTCTATTTACTTATCATTTCCTCTGAACGCCACTCTGATTCTCTTATTGTATTTTAGCAGGGAGTCCCACTGAGACCAAGGCCTCCTTGGCAAGGAAGACTTCTCTGTAATAGTCTACTGCAGGGGTAGGCAACCGTGTTCCTGGATTGCCGCAGGTACAGCAACACACCTGGTCTTCCAGGTGGGCTAAATCCAACACAGGAAGTGCCTGCGGCCCTCCAGGACCAGGGTTGCCTTCCCCTACTCTACAGTGTAGCAGTTAAAAGCCTAGTGGAGGAGGTTCAGCAGTGTATCCACAACAAGAGCTGCTGAGTGGCCGTAGAGCAGCAATAGTGAAGTGTCTTGTCTGACAGTGGGGCATTTGTACATCAAGGACATGGCTCACTGACGACTCCATTAGTGGCTGTCATAGGGCCAGGGGGACTGCACGGGGGCCTCTGATCAATCTGATCTACTTAGCACCTTGGCCCTTGGCCCCCATGTACCTCTATTCTCCTCAGCCATAGTATAGACACTAGCAGGTGAGTTGGCGAGAGATATGAGAAGGACACGTGTGTTTCTCCATGAGGGATTAGGGTTTCTATTGTAATGTACACACACATGCATGCATCATTGTTATGTTTAATTACATGAACACACACACACACAGACACACACACACACTAACACACTGATACACACACTTGGAAGAATGCTCTTTTCCATAATTTGATGGAAAGCCATTCAGAATACAGATGAATTGTAGAGAAGCAGAATAAGTCTAAAGACAGGGATTTTTTCCGGCTTAAATCAGAGTTACTAAATCATTCCTCCAATCCCTGAGCAATACAGAACCACCTGAGGATGCCATGGTTTCAATCCTGGCTTTTTTTATTTAAAAAAATATATATATATTTTACCCCTTTAACTCCCCAATTTCATGGTATCCAATTGTTTTTTAGTAGCTACTATCTTGTCTCATCGCTACAACTCCCATACGGGCTCGGGAGAGACGAAGGTTGAAAGTCATGCGTCCTCCGATACACAACCCAACCAAGCCACACTGTTTCTTAACACAGCGCGCATCCAACCCGGAAGCCAGCCGCACCAATGTGTCGGAGGAAACACCGTGCACCTGGCAACCTTGGTTAGCGTGCACTGCGCCCTGCCCACCACAGGAGTCACTGGTGCGCGATGAGACAAGGATATCCCTACCGGCCAAGCCCTCCCTAACCCGGCCAATTGTGCGTCGCCCCACGGACCTCCCGGTCGCGGCCGGTTGCGACAGAGCCTGGGCACGAACCCAGAGTCTCTGGTGGCACAGCTGGCGCTGCAGTACAGCGCCCTTAACCACTGCACCACCCGGGAGGCCTCAATCCCGGCTTTTTGATCACATCTCACCCCTATCATCAGGTGTTGTCTTCATGACAGGGGTCAGAGGCCGTAGGTCAAAGGTCGAAACGTGACATGTCTGGCCCAGGCATGGTGACTCTGTCCATGTAGCTGTGACTGGAGGAACATGTGAGCACGTCAGCTATTCAATCAGTCATACTGTCACAGTCTTGCGGCCCAAACGGCACCCTGTTCCCTTTATAGTGCACTACTTTGCTGGGTTAAGAAATTGTGCACTATATAGGGAATAGGGTTCCATTTGGGACGCATTCAGGGATAACAGAGTCTTTTGTCTTGGCTTCAGTAAGTGTCCCCCTTTGACACACAGGACTGATCAATAACCATTGTTTTCTGAGGGCGTTTAGAAAAACGTTTGTGGCTTTTTACTGTACTGATTATCGAGTGTTGTAGGGAGTGACAATGACACATAGAAATAGATGTCATGGTTGTTCTGGAAAATCCTTTGTTGCTTTGCTGGTGTTTGAGGGTGGGGAGGGTGATGGTGGGAGTGTGCCTGCATGTGGGTACATCAGAGGAGGCTGGTAGGAGGAGCTATAGGAGGACAAGCTCATTGTAAAGACTGGAATGGACTTGTTAGAATGGTATCAAACACCACAAACATATGGAAACAACAGGTTTGACTCCGTTCCATCTATTCCATTCCAGTCATTACAATGAGTGTGTCCTCCTATAGCTCCCCCCACCAGCCTCCACTGGTGTACATGTGATACTGCATACTTGTGTGCGCATTGACACATTTCTGTGTATGAACATTTGTGCATGTATGCCTGCACATACACCTATGTCTTTGCATTCACCTTCACATGTATCTACAATATGTGTATCCATGTATACCTCCATCCACGTTCACATATCCTCGGTTCCTTCACTGGTATCTCCAGCCCCCCTTAAATGATGGATGAACCTGGCAATGTGGAACGATTACGCAACCATGTACCCCACCTGTACCCCACTGGCTTCATTATTCCGTGTTAGGATCATTTGGCCGTTAGTGTCGCCCGGGCACCCCATGACAGCCAACATTAATATTTAGCAGTCTCTTTTAGAAGAGGAGACACAGCGGTAGAGAGAGAGAAAAAGAGGAGAGGAAAGGAAACAGAAGCCAACGGTTGTCCGCCTCGGACAGAACTGACACATAGAGGACAGGTCGGCCATCTGTTTACAAGCGTCAGTGAATTGCATTTTGGGTCGGCTAATAGTTTTGGGGTTTTTTGTCTTTCCCCCGGAGCAAACAGTATGTTTGTTCATTTATTCATATTGTTGGCCCGTGCACATATGCCAAAAGTGCATCCTTTTGCCTATTTCCCATGCAGAGAAAGGCCTTAAAGGCGTTTTGTTGTGAACAGCACGGATGAGATTAGTATTTTGTCCTTAAAGTAACAGGTGTGAATAAGGGTGTTATTCAATCAAAACTGAAAAGCAGGTTTCCGGGGTGGAGTCAAAATAGCATTTTGGTATATCCCTGTGTTGTGATTGGACCTCCAGGTCTATCCCTATGTTGTGATTGGACCTCCAGGTCTATCCCTGTGTTGTGATTGCACCTCCAGGTCTAGTCCTGTGCTGTGATTGGACCTCCAGGTCTAGCCCTGTGTTGTGACTGGACCTCCAGGTCTAGCCCTGTGTTGTGATTGGATCTCCAGATCTAGCCCTGTGTTGTGATTGGACCTCCAGGTCTAGTCCTGTGCTGTGGTTGGACCTCCAGGTCTAGTCCTGTGTTGTGATTGGACCTCCAGGTCTAGCCCTGTGCTGTGATTGGACCTCCATGTCTAGTCCTGTGCTGTGATTGGACCTCCAGGTCTAGCCCTGTGCTGTGATTGGACCTTTGTTTGGACCTTTGATTACATCCCCAGCTAGCGGCCCTTATTGCGTTTGCGTCTCTCTCCCCTGCTGCCCTGCGATGCGTAATCACTGCGAATTAGCATGTGTTAGGGTAGCGCTTAGCGGCCGCTCCTTGGAGTCTCACCCCTGTGTGTCTGCTGTAATGTAATCCCATTTGTTGTCTTGGTCTGGCCTCTATCAGGGCCGCTGGATTCAAATCAGATGGTTACTTTAAAGGCCTGTTGGGTTCCCCTCTGTCTAACAAGATTCAATTACTCTATCCAAACAGAGTGATTAGATTTGGCTGCATGTCTCCTTCTGAACTCACATTTCCCAAGCAAGTGTGTGTGTGTGTCTATAATAACAATTTGGTGGATGCTTATATTTGTCCTGATTGTGTGTATGTGTGTGTGTTTTCATGCATCCATGCTTTTGTTCAGGTTTTTGTCTACATAATTGAATGTGGTAGACATTGTTCTCCCTGTAAATATTTAGCCCAGACTCAGACATTGTGGGCAGTCTGAATCTTCCCCTATGCCCTTGGCAACTCACAGCAGACAAAGAAGTCCAATTCAATCTAGATCTGATGTGTGAGATCTGTCTGGAAGGAGTCTTTAACTCATTGCTGAATGTGTGGTGAATGTCACATTCACTGGAGCCTTCAATCTACTGCTATTGTGAGTCTATACGGAGTAACAAAATCATCACAATGTCAATCTACTGCTATTGTGAGTCTATACGGAATAACAAAATCATCACAATGTCAATCTACTGCTATTGTGAGTCTATACGGAATAACAAAATCATCACAATGTCAGTGTAAGCAGTTGCATCGTGTCAACAAATGTTACTTCTGTTTTCAGAGAAACTACCAAAATGCAGGTGTAAAGTGTTTTATAGCTGACTGACTGAGACACATATTTGCGGACCAGCTTTCTCAGCGAGGTTCTGGCAGTCTGGGTCTGAGTACAGCGGACACGTTTGTTCCATGAGCCTAACGCTCCCATTGTCCCAGCTGTTTGCCTTGATTCATAACACACTTCTGCTGAACACCCTTTTCCAAGAAACGTGACAAAAGTGGGTCAAATAACAGTAATATTTTCTAAGTGACCCAGCTCATGTAGCAGATCATTTTGCAGCACCTCATTTGTTGCTTGGAATCCTTTCAGCACTCACCTGTTGAACACTTGCATTCCGGAGAGTCAGCAAAGCTCACTAAACGACTGCATTTCCCAAACGACTGCTAATTTGCACACCAGTGACTGAGTCAGACATGAGCCTTTGAACGCTAACGAGTGACTCAGTTCTCTGCTTGATAATTAGTTGGATACAGCCACGGGTCAGACTCCACCTCGGCGCCCGACTCCCCAAGAAATCACTATGACATTTTCCAAGACAGCGTCACTGTCAAGGACACGCTTTCAGCAGTCTTCACAACATGTCTTCTCTTTTTTATACTACTTCTTGATGGTGACTTGATGGTGACTTGATGGTGACTTGATGGTGACTTGATGGTGACTTGATGGTGACTTGATGGTGACTTGATGGTGACTTGATGGTGACTTGATGGTGACTTGATGGTGACTTGATGGTGACTTGATGGTGACTTGATGGTGACTTGATGGTGACTTGATGGTGACTTGATGGTGACTTGATGGTGACTAGGTATTTGATGTTTTTGACATGAGCCATTATCAATTGCCTATTAAAGTGATTGGCTTATCCTAGTGTTAACCCCATCCACCTGTGCACCGGAAATCAGTGACCCCATTGACACACTTTGAGTTGGTTTTACAGCGTTCACACCTCTGATGTATTACAGCATGCTGTGTATTTAACAGCCGCTAAAACGTTGCTAAGTAACAGAGATCCGTGTGTATCAATGCATCTTCGTTCTTAATGGCACTAAGTATAGTCTTGTGACTGTACCTGCACCATCAAACTGCTCTCTTGAAACAAAAAACCTTATTGCACAAACATAAATAACCACATTTAATAAATAACATGATATGTGTCCGGTGAACGGCGCCATAAAAGAGGAGATAAAAATAACAGTTTTATTCTTTGACCATTTCAATTTCTTCCAAACTAAAGTTGGTTTTTAAACAAGGTGGTATAAGTAACTGTAAAATAGGGTCATTTCCCTACACCCTAATAAAAATAGAACTAAAATACCCAACATTGGCAATTGAATTGCAAAACGTGTCTTCGTCTAACTTCAAATGTCCAAACCAGACAAACCAGTGTAAATAGAACTACTATACTACTATAGTGTCCACTGACAGGACATAAATTGAATGCAGGCCGGTATGCCTCACCAGCCATCAGCCAGGCAATGTAAAGCATGTAAAGTGTAGCGTGAGAATGGCAATCTGTCCGTGTATCGCTTCAAAGGATTCAGGATTTCTTTCCTGTTTCCTTCCAGTCCTCTTTCTAGGCTGTGCCACGGCCGCATAATGTCAACCAATCATCTGGAAACTCCACACACACTTCCAGCCACTGGCCGTATGGTGAAAAGCATTTGGAATGTCATAAAAAAGACAGAAGGCAATTCCATGGGGTTGTTGCTGTATACTGCACTTCAGTAGTATAAGCCTTGTCCACACACACACACACACACACACATGCACACACCCACACACTAATACACACGCATGCACACACCTTCTACAGTGGCCTGGGGAGAAAGGGTTGTGCAAAGTGTTTCCGCATACTCACCAACATCTGGCGGAGGCCACCATGGGGCCTGAAAACATCCAGTTAAGTTAGAGGAAATGAGAGGGAGAGAGAGACTGTATGGATAGAGAGAGAGAGAGAGAGAGAGAGAGAGAGAGAGAGAGAGAGAGAGAGAGAGAGAGAGCGAGAGAGAGAGAGAGAGAGAGAGATCCGTGGCTCCCACAGCAGAGGATAAGCTAACCAAACATGGAGACCTGCAGGATGAAGAGGAAGATGGCTGGTCTATCGGCATCTTCTCCTTCTCTTGCCTGACCCTCATCTCCATACAGTCAGTACATGTAACAGTCTGACCCTCATCTCCACACAGTCAGTACATGTAACAGTCTGACCCTCATCTCCACACAGTCAGTACATGTAACAGTCTGACCCTCATCTCCATACAGTCAGTACATGTAACAGTCTGACCCTCATCTCCACACAGTCAGTACATGTAACAGTCTGACCCTCATCTCCACACAGTCAGTACATGTAACAGTCTGACCCTCATCTCCACACAGTCAGTACATGTAACAGTCTGACCCTCATCTCCACACAGTCAGTACATGTAACAGTCTGACCCTCATCTCCATACAGTCAGTACATGTAACAGTCTGACCCTCATCTCCACACAGTCAGTACATGTAACAGTCTGACCCTCATCTCCATACAGTCAGTACATGTAACAGTCTGACCCTCATCTCCACACAGTCAGTACATGTAACAGTCTGACCCTCATCTCGTTACAGTCAGTACATGTAACAGTCAGACCCTCATCTCCATACCGTCAGTACATGTAACAGTCTGACCCTCATCTCCATACACTCAGTACATGTAACAGTCTGACCCTCATCTCCACACAGTCAGTACATGTAACAGTCTGACCCTCATCTCCATACAGTCAGTACATGTAACAGTATGACCCTCATCTCCATACAGTCAGTACATGTAACAGTCTGACCCTCATCTCCACACAGTCAGTACACGTAACAGTCTGACCCTCATCTCCATACAGTCTGACCCTCATCTCCATACAGTCGGTACATGTAACAGTCAGACCCTCATCTCCATACAGTCAGTACATGTAGAAGTCTGACCCTCATCTCCATACAGTCTGACCCTCATCTCCATACAGTCAGTACATGTAGAAGTCTGACCCTCATCTCCATACAGCCTGATCCTCATCTCCATACAGCCTGACCCTCATCTCCATACAGTCTGACCCTCATCTCCATACAGTCTGACCCTCATCTCCATACAGCCTGACCCTCATCTCCATACAGCCTGACCCTCATCTCCATACAGCCTGACCCTCATCTCCATACAGCCTGACCCTCATCTCCACACAGTCAGTACATGTAACAGTCTGACCCTCATCTCCACACAGTCAGTACATGTAACAGTCTGACCCTCATCTCCATACAGCCTGACCCTCATCTCCATACAGCCTGACCCTCATCTCCACACAGTCAGTACATGTAACAGTCTGACCCTCATCTCCACACAGTCAGTACATGTAACAGTCTGACCCTCATCTCCATACAGTCAGTACATGTAACAGTCTGACCCTCATCTCCACACAGTCAGTACATGTAACAGTCTGACCCTCATCTCCACACAGTCAGTACATGTAACAGTCTGACCCTCATCTCCATACAGTCAGTACATGTAACAGTCTGACCCTCATCTCCATACAGTCGGTACATGTAACAGTCTGACCCTCATCTCCATACAGTCAGTACATGTAACACTGGACTCTTCAACTCCCTTTTAGAGCATTGCTGTAGATGAGAACGTGTTCCCAGTCAACTTACCTTCTATAACAAGGTGTCACACTTTATCTCAATAGGCACCTTATGCATGTACTGTGTGTGTGTGTGTGTGTGTGTGTGTGTGTGTGTGTGTGTGTGTGTGTGTGTGTGTGTGTGTGTGTGTGTGTGTGTGTGTGTGTGTGTGTGTGTGTGTGTGTGTGTGTGTGTGTGTGTGTGTGTGTGTGTGTGTGTGTTCGCGCTCAACAGACAATCGGTAACATTTCTTCCTATAACATTTCCTAAGTGACAAAACACATGCCTGTTGACTCACTGCAGGGAAGCATCTATTAACTAAAGTTGACAAACAAACAAACGAGACAAACATCAACACTGACAGCGAATAGCGACACTACTTTCTCTGATGTTTACTCATCTATATCGCCCAGCAGCCCTGTACATATTTCTATAACAACACCACACAACCTGGTCCTCCTGTATCTAGGGCTATATAGGACAGGGTACTAGAGAGTTACTGTCCATTAATACATCCAGTTTTAATGTTGTTTATTTGTATGCAGATCAGAGGTAAATGTATTCCTCTCCTACAGGGGCTGACACCTCATCTCTATTCATATCTGCACTGTTAATTAGCATTTTCCCACTGATCTCCTTTGTGGAGCGGAAACAGTTCTCTCTCTCTATATATATATATATATATATATAGAGAGAGAGAGAGAGAGAGAGAGAACTGTTTCTCTGTCTCTATATACAGTGCCTTGCGAAAGTATTCGGCCCCCTTGAACTTTGCGACCTTTTGCCACATTTCAGGCTTCAAACATAAAGATATAAAACTGTCTTTTTTTTGTGAAGAATCAACAACAAGTGGGACACAATCATGAAGTGGAACGACATATATTGGATATTTCAAACTTTTTTAACAAATCAAAAACTTAAAAATTGGGCGTGCAAAATTATTCAGCCCCTTTACTTTCAGTGCAGCAAACTCTCTCCAGAAGTTCAGTGAGGATCTCTGAATGATCCAATGTTGACCTAAATGACTAATGATGATAAATACAATCCACCTGTGTGTAATCAAGTCTCTGTATAAATGCACCTGCACTGTGATAGTCTCAGAGGTCCGTTAAAAGCGCAGAGAGCATCATGAAGAACAAGGAACACACCAGGCAGGTCCGAGATACTGTTGTGAAGAAGTTTAAAGCCGGATTTGGATACAAAAAGATTTCCCAAGCTTTAAACATCCCAAGGAGCACTGTGCAAGCGATAATATTGAAATGGAAGGAGTATCAGACCAATGCAAATCTACCAAGACCTGGCCGTCCCTCTAAACGTTCAGCTCATACAAGGAGAAGACTGGTCAGAGATGCAGCCAAGAGGTCCATGATCACTCTGGATGAACTGCAGAGATCTACAGCTGAGGTGGGAGACTCTGTCCATAGGACAACAATCAGTCGTATATTGCAAAAATCTGGCATTTATGGAAGAGTGGCAAGAAGAAAGCCATTTCTTAAAGATATCCATAAAAAGTGTTGTTTAAAGTTTGCCACAAGCCACCTGGGAGACACACCAAACATGTGGAAGAAGGTGCTCTGGTCAGATGAAACCAAAATTGAACTTTTTGGCAACAATGCAAAACGTTATGTTTGGCGGAAAAACAACACAGCTGAACACACCATCCCCACTGTCAAACATGGTGGTGGCAGCATCATGGTTTGGGCCTGCTTTTCTTCAGCAGGGACAGGGAAGATGGTTAAAATTGATGGGAAGATGGATGGAGCCAAATACAGGACCATTCTGGAAGAAAACCTGATGGAGTCTGCAAAAGACCTGAGACTGGGACGGAGATTTGTCTTCCAACAAGACAATGATCCAAAACATAAAGCAAAATCTACAATGAAATGGTTAAAAAATAAACATATCCAGGTGTTAGAATGGCCAAGTCAAAGTCCAGACCTGAATCCAATCGAGAATCTGTGGAAAGAACTGAAAACTGCTGTTCACAAATGCTCTCCATCCAACCTCACTGAGCTCGAGCTGTTTTGCAAGGAGGAATGGGAAAAAAATTCAGTCTCTCGATGTGCAAAACTGATAGAGACATACCCCAAGCGACTTACAGCTGTAATCGCAGCAAAAGGTGGCGCTACAAAGTATTAACTTAAGGGGGCTGAATAATTTTGCACGCCCAATTTTTCAGTTTTTGATTTGTTAAAAAAGTTTGAAATATCCAATAAATGTCGTTCCACTTCATGATTGTGTCCCACTTGTTGTTGATTCTTCACAAAAAAATACAGTTTTATATCTTTATGTTTGAAGCCTGAAATGTGGCAAAAGGTCGCAAAGTTCAAGTTCAAGTTCACTTTCGCAAGGCACTGTATATATATTTGTTTTGGTGTGTTTATTTTGTACACTGCTAAGGGATTGTTTTTATTCTATTTAAAAACCTCTGACAAAAAAAGAGCTTTACGTTTGATAACGGCCGAGCGAACACATCGTTCCTGTTTGATAGCCTACATGTTAATTCTATAAATAAATTGCTTTCTGAGCGAGTGATGTCGTCCAGTGTCACAACCCTAACCCTACTACTCGTTTTAATGATGCATGCAGTGTAGTAGTCTATTTGCCGGGTGTCTCAGCGGAGGTCAATTGATTAGCATTTACATGTTGTTTGATATATTGCTCATCAACAATGCAGCCAATGCCGTTGACTGACCCGTCAATGGAATAAAAGGCAGTTCAGACCTATGTGATTGTTACAGTACAATAGACCCCCCTCCTCCCTCCCTCCAATCCACACCACGGGTCCCAAATGCCCCCCATTCCCTTTAGGGTGCCCTACATTTGACCATAGGCACGTGTCAAAGTAGTGCACTATAAAGGGAATAGGATGCCATTTGGGGCACAGCCGCAGTGAAGTATGGCTCCGTTATGCATTCTCCCTGTTTTTTTTTTTATCTCCATTATGTTGCCTTTAGTAAATGTATAAATCCAGGTGACTTTATAAAACTGATAAAAATCCCCCGCTCCAGTTTTCTACATCCAGGTGACTTTATAAAACTGATCAAATCCCCCGCTCCAGTTTTCTACATCCAGGTGACTTTATAAAACTGATCAAATCCCCCGCTCCAGTTTTCTACATCCAGGTGACTTTATAAAACGGATCAAATCCCCCGCTCCAGTTTTCTACATCCAGGTGACTTTATAAAACGGATCAAATCCCCCGCTCCAGTTTTCTACATCCAGGTGACTTTATAAAACGGATCAAATCCCCCGCTCCAGTTTTCTACATCCAGGTGACTTTATAAAACGGATCAAATCAACCGCTCCAGTTTTCTACATCCAGGTGACTTTATAAAACTGATCAATCCCCCGCTCCAGTTTTCTACATCCAGGTTACTTTATAAAACTGATCAAATCCCCGCTCCAGTTTTCTACATCCAGGTGACTTTATAAAACTGATCAAATCCCCCGCTCCAGTTTTCTACATCCAGGTGACTTTATAAAACGGATCAAATCCCCCGCTCCAGTTTTCTACATCCATGTGACTTTATAAAACTGATCAAATCCCCCGCTCCAGTTTTCTACATCCATGTGACTTTATAAAACTGATCAAATCCCCCGCTTCAGTTTTCTACATCCAGGTTACTTTATAAAACGGATCAAATCCCCCGCTCCAGTTTTCTACATCCAGGTGACTATATAAAACGGATTAAATCCCCCGCTCCAGTTTTCTACATCCAGGTGACTTTATAAAACTGATCAAATCCCCCGCTCCAGTTTTCTACATCCAGGTGACTTTATAAAACTGATCAAATCCCCCGCTCCAGTTTTCTACATCCAATTGACTTTATAAAACTGATCAAATCCCCCGCTCCAGTTTTCCACATCCAGGTAACTTTATAAAACTGATAAAATTCCCCGCTCCAGTTTTCTACATCCAATTGACTTTATAAAACGGATCAAATCCCCCACTCCAGTTTTCTACATCCAGGTGACTTTATAAAACGAATCAAATCCCCCGCTCCAGTTTTCTACATCCAATTGACTTTATAAAATGGATCAAATCCCCCGCTCCAGTTTTCTACATCCAGGTGACTTTATAAAACTGATCAAATCACCCGCTCCAGTTTTCTACATCCAATTGACTTTATAAAACGAATCAAATCCCCCACTCCAGTTTTCTACATCCAGGTGACTTTATAAAACGGATCAAATCCCCCACTCCAGTTTTCTACATCCAGGTGACTTTATAAAACTGATCAAATCCCCGCTCCAGTTTTCTACATCCAGGTGACTTTATAAAACGGATCAAATCCCACGCTCCAGTTTTCTACATCCAGGTGACTTTATAAAACTGATCAAATCCCCCGCTCCAGTTTTCTACATCCAGGTGACTTTATAAAACGGATCAAATCCCACGCTCCAGTTTTCTACATCCAGGTGCCTTTATAAAACTGATCAAATCCCCCGCTCCAGTTTTCTACATCCAATTGACTTTATAAAACTGATCAAATCCCCCGCTCCAGTTTTCTACATCCAGGTGACTTTATAAAACGGATCAAATCCCCCACTCCAGTTTTCTACATCCAGGTGACTTTATAAAACTGATCAAATCCCCGCTCCAGTTTTCTACATCCAGGTGACTTTATAAAACGGATCAAATCCCACGCTCCAGTTTTCTACATCCAGGTGACTTTATAAAACTGATCAAATCCCCCGCTCCAGTTTTCTACATCCAATTGACTTTATAAAACGGATCAAATCCCCCGCTCCAGTTTTCTACATCCAGGTTACTTTATAAAACGGATCAAATCCCCCGCTCCAGTTTTCTACATCCAGGTGACTTTATAAAACGGATCAAATCCCCCGCTCCAGTTTTCTACATCCAATTGACTTTATAAAACGGATCAAATCCCCCGCTCCAGTTTTCTACATCCAGGTTACTTTATAAAACGGATCAAATCCCCCGCTCCAGTTTTCTACATCCAATTGACTTTATAAAACGGATCAAATCCCCCGCTCCAGTTTTCTACATCCAGGTTACTTTATAAAACGGATCAAATCCCCCGCTCCAGTTTTCTACATCCAGGTGACTTTATGAAACGGATCAAATCCCCCGCTCCAGTTTTCTACATCCAGGTTACTTTATAAAACGGATCAAATCCCCTGCTCCAGTTTTCTACATCCATGTGACTTTATAAAACGGATCAAATCCCCCGCTCCAGTTTTCTACATCCAGGTTACTTTATAAAACGGATCAAATCCCCCGCTCCAGTTTTCTACATCCAATTGACTTTATAAAACGGATCAAATCCCCCGCTCCAGTTTTCTACATCCATGTGACTTTATAAAACGGATCAAATCCCCCGCTCCAGTTTTCTACATCCATGTGACTTTATAAAACGGATCAAATCCCCCGCTCCAGTTTTCTACATCCAGGTGACTTTATAAAACTGATAAAAATCCACCGCTCCAGTTTTCCACATCTGAGGCTTAGGCCTTGTGTTACAATAGGGTTATGATCTGTCTCTGTATAAAGAAGATCTGGTACATTATTCAAGATTGAGGACCTATACATTTCCTAAATGAATCTAAAACAAGACGCTATGGAACTCTCCATATCATGTTTTAACCTCCATATGCCGCATTGTTGGGTGACTGGACCCATCAAAGGCATTATAATGATGCACAGTAGATAGACCTACCAAATTGTGATGTAGTTTATCAGCATTGGTGGTTTGATGACCTCTGCAATGTGTGTCTTAAATCAACCAACAGTCTTTTCTCTTAGAGTTCAGCATTGGTGGTTTGATGACCTCTGCAATGTGTGTCTTAAATCAATCAACAGCAGTCTTTTCTCTTAGAGTTCAGTATTGGTGGTTTGATGACCTCTGCACTCTGTATCTTAAATCAATCAACAGCAGTCTTTGGATTCAGAAAGTTATATTTTCAGATAATTATCTTGAAAGTGTCTGTTACATTCATGAAATGATTGAGGCCACTAAGTAATTTGACTGCAGGACAGGACTACATGACATGTGTTTTTGAGGTATTTTAAGATCTCCGTCCTTTTGTTTACCACAAGGACAAGCTGTAGGGCGATTGAATTGAAAGAAACTCCATTGAAATACTGTGAATGAATGATACTGTAGGTACAGTATGACATGGCATTCATGTCTATGTTCGTGAAGCATTCATTCATAACATAGGATCATGTAGTTATTGTATACCGTAGCATCATTCAAACAACTGAGAATGTTTCAAATGTTTCTTCTATAAACTATGAGAACTAATCTGAATAGATATACAGGGCCACCGATTGGTAGTAGACATTTTCCATTTACGTCCGTCAAGATTGAGACCCTGTTTACCCTGCTCAATGATTCACTGAAAGCCTTCATTCAATCACCACAATGCAAGCACTTTCAAACCAAACATAACAAAAATGCAATTAGTTCCTCCTTGCATTCACCTTACACACAGTGTACTGATCTTGACTTCTTTCACGGGAATCAATAAAGCTTTGAAACAGATGTCAACAGTCGGTAGACAAAGCTAGGGGAGATTCAGCAATTAAATACAGAACAGGTGCATTGATTCACATTATTTAACACATTGTGTGACATACCATATCCCTTCTCGGTCATAAGTGTAGTTCCCTGTAAAAGGACACTTTACAATCCATCGCCAAGGCGACAACTCTGGAAAGAAAGTGGATCTACTTTCTCAAGTGTGCATGTCAATCAGTCACATTTGAAGGTTCATGTCCACTTACTTGTCACCCATACTTTGTAAACTGTATCACTTTTAATCTTGAATTGATCATGTACTATTTTCTTTACAGTCAAAGTAACAGAATAGTTTGCTCAGATAATTCTGTATCTGTTTCTGTTGAAAACTAGTGCCCTATATAGGGAATACGCTGCCATTTGGGACACAGTACCAAGATTGTGTATTCATGTCTTCCCTCCCGTAGTTGGGTTGAATGAATCAGTATGCATAAAGTATGTATACAGGTGACACACAGAGAACACAGGATGTGATGATTGTTAATTGCATCTCAGCTACAATTGACAGTACAGTACGGCTTCCAGATACCACTCTTGGCTGCGATGCCATATATACTGTATGTAGGATCATTACTACACACCCACTGGATTTACCCAAGTGGCTCTTTGTGTTTGACCACACTGCTGCAATGGAAGAGGATTTGCTACTTGGTCCACTGGTGCACTCTGTCTCTGTCTCGCTATCTCTGTCTCTCTTACTTTCTCTCTCTCTCTCTCTGTCGCTTTCTCTCTCCATCCCGCTTACCCCTCTCACTCTCTAACTTCTTTGAACTTCTCCTCTCTCTTACACCCCCCCCCCCTCCTCATACATTCATTGCTGTGTGGCCTGGTGGTTAGCTGGTGAGCAGCATCTGCAGCGTGGGCCCTCTCTGATTGATAACTTCTTCCTTGGCTGTGACGGGGGACTGCTCAGGCTCAATCACACCCCAAATTGGGTCAAATCCGCCCTGTTTACTATGCGCAGACATAGTGAGCCCCCAACCATACACACGCACAAGGACACACACGGATACACACACTTTGCATTGATCAAAACTGAGGGAGAAAGAAACACACTGAACCTGACCATGTAAATTCCGTTGCGGGGGAGGGGGGGGGGGGGGGGGGGGGGGGGGTCGTTTGCCCGATTACAGATAACTTTTGACGTACTCTTAAAGGGGTTCAGATGACTCAAATCTGGTCTCACACCAAGGCAGGGAAGCGGTTGTTGTTGTTGATGTATTGTTTTGATGAGACGTGCTACGGAGGATTGTGACTTGCTCTTTGCTGACTTTTGGTCAGTGAACATGTGATGGAGAAACCCATGGGATATACTGGCATGGAGGAAGCCAACAAATTAGCCTGGTTAAATCACACAGAACCCTACGCTCATCACATTCAGTCTGTTTTAACCAGGCTACCATGACAGAGCTATGTATGAAACATGCCTCGTTAATGAAACATCCTTAACGAGACTCTGCAATACAAACGGCCCATGCCTCCCCTACTGAGCGGCTCCACATCTGAACAATAAGCATGTGCCAATATCACACCATTCAACCATTCATACGTCGATAAACTTGGTGTGTCAGCCCACACCTCCCCTACTGAGTGGCTCCACATCTGAGCAATAGGCATATGCCAATATCATACGATTCATACGTCCATAAACTCAGCGTGTTAAAACAAAGGCCCCTTGCTTCACCGCACAAAGATACAGTAGGGTTTATATGAATTTTATTAAGGCCCCTATCCTTGTATTGTACCTTATCACCGGCAGTTAGAAAATACCCTGCCTCTCCCTCTGACTGAATTATGATCCCTCATATATTTCTGAGCCCGTCCTTATTCTTCCTTCAGTCTTCCACTGATCCTGTACATTTATTTAATTTCTCTTTCCCCGTTCCTCTCTATTTCTCTCTTTTGTTCTCTTTCCATGCTCCTTCCTTTCTCTCTCTCTCTCTCTCTCTCTCTCTCTCTCTCTCTCTCTCTCTCTCTCTCTCTCTCTCTCTCTCTCTCTCTCTCTCTCTCTCTCTCTCTCTCTCTCTCTCTCTCTCTCTCTCTCTCTCTCTCTCTCTCTCTCTCTCTCTCTCTCTCTCTCTCTCTCTCTCTCTCTCTCTCTCTCTCTCTCTCTCTCTCTCTCTCTCTCTCTCTCTCTCTCTCTCTCTCTCTCTCGTTCTGACCCTAGTTCTTGTGTTTGTTTGTTTTAGTTGGTCAGGACTTGAGATGGGTGGGCATTCTATGTTTTGTGTTTCTTGGTTGGTTTTCTGTGTTCGGCCTAGTATGGTTCTCAATCAGAGGCAGGTGTCGTTAGTTGTCTCTGATTGAGAATCATACTTAGGTAGCCTGGGTCTCACTGTTGTTTGGTGGGTGATTGTTTCCGTGTCTGTGTTTGTTCGCCACACGGTACTGGTTCGGTTTTGTTCACGTTTATTGTTTTGTATTCATTGAGTGTTCAGTTTATGTTTTTAAATAAACAACCATGGACACTTACCACGCCGCAGACGAAGAAAACCTTTACACTGCCTCTCTCTTTTCCAGCCGGAGGCCAAACCCTAGCTTTAGCGCCCAAGTTAAGCTGTGGAACACAATGCAAGGCGGCTGTGATCCATGTCTGCTTTGGAAACGAGGTTAATTTCTTTGAGAAAAGTCTATCTGGCAACAGACCCCTTTCAACTGTTTCCATCGCTACGGGAGAAGAGGGCGTCTAGTTTGCAGTGAAGTGGAGCGCAGAGCATTTGCCTGATGGTGTGAGGCCAAGAGCCCATATTAAATTACCTGTCTGCCAAGACGGTGGGATCAGTCCGCCTGTTGTTCCTTTCTTGAGATTGTTTCCTTCACAGAGGGGGCCAAAGCACTCTGGCAACTAGGAGGCCTTAGTGGGCTACTGCTCAGAGAGAGAGAAAAATGGAGAGAGAGAAAGAGAGTGTGTGTGTGCGCGCCAAAAGCTTGCTTGTTTGCTGTTAGTCATTGGAGCAGACCTGGGTTGTTTTTCAAACACCGGAATGGGAGTCGTTTGCACTTTTGGGATGCCTCCATTCGTTCCATTGCGTCAGAAAAGATCAATCACGCACAGCTTAAGTATTTGAAAAAAAGAAAAACAAATGCTATTTGAACCCAGGTCTGAATTGTCTGTTTGTATGTGTCTATGTTGCTATTCTTAGATTTGTGTTTAGCCTAATTTCTGTGTCTGTAGTTAATTGTTAATGTCATTGTCAGTTCATCACATCACCCCCCCCCCGTTGCTCTTATGTGACGGCAGCAGGTTTGAGTTAATGCCTTCAGAGCAGAGTCTCTGTCTGAACACAAACACACACACAATCTCTCTCTCTCACACAGATACACATACACACAGTATCTCCTCTCTCTCTCTCACTCTCTCTCACACACACAGATGCAAACACACACACAATCTCTCTCTCTTTTACACAAACGCATACACACAGTATCTCTCTCACTCACACACACACACACACACACAGATACACACACAATCTCTCTCTTTTACACAAACATACACACAATCTCTCTCTCTCACACACACACACAATCTCTCTCTCTTTTACACACACATACACACACAATCTCTCTCTTTTACACAAACACATACACACAATCTCTCTCTCTTTCTCTCTCACACTCACAGATACACACACACAATCTCTCTCTCTTTTACACACACATACACACACACACACAATCTCTCTCTTTTACACAAACACATACACACAATCTCTCTCTCTTTCTCTCTCTCACACTCACAGATACACACACACAATCTCTTTCTTTCACACACACTAGTTTTATTTTATTTAACCTTTATTTAACTGGTGATGGGAAGTTCAGGCTATTTCTACTGACTCTGATCTTTTCTCCTTCAGTCAAAATAACAAATCTTTTGACTCATTTGGTTCATTTGAGTCAGTAATGCCCAGAGCATGCAGGACCCCCTACCAGCAAACGATGAACTGAAAACTGGAGTCGTGATTCTACGAGCCGCTCGTTCACATGTCGTTCACCATAAGGGGTTTAGTGGCGATGTCATTTGTGACTGAGACTTGTAAACGTGTGGTGTAAACAATGTCATTTTTAATTCTTTTTAGGCACACAAATAAGATTACCATACATTTGAAACGAGATCTAGTTGTGGCAGCAACCAGACTAGATTATGAACGACTCTTGGCGGAATGCATTGCTTGACTGCCGTGAGGGTGATAAGTTAGTAGCCTGATGACTCACACTACGGCGATAGGCATAGTCGTTTGCAAACTGCAGCCCGCCAAATTATTTGTTCACAAGTTTGAGTTTGTTGAGCAGAGGCTGTGTACGTTTTGGTTTTACAAAGCTGTGTCCGCTATAACATTCAATAATCAATTAATTTCAGTCATTCTAGCACCATGTGATCAATTATCAGTTACAAACATGTATTTTTCTTCTCTATGCTCATAACCTATTTTCCTGTGCGCACATGACCGCCAAGTGGTGGTTGGAACACATCTCTGGAGCCGCTGAACACATCTCTGGAGCAGCTGAACACATCTCTGGAGCCGCTGAACACATCTCTGGAGCAGCTGAACACATCTCTGGAGCCGCTGAACACATCTCTGGAGCAGCTGAACACATCTCTGGAGCCGCTGAACACATCTCTGGAGCCGCTGAACACATCTCTGGAGCAGCTGAACACATCTCTGGAGCAGCTGAACACATCTCTGGAGGTGCTGAACACATCTCTGGAGCAGCTGAACACATCTTTGGAGCAGCTGAACACATCTCTGGAGCAGCTGAACACATCTCTGGAGGAGCTGAACACATCTCTGGAGGAGCTGAACACATCTCTGGAGCAGCTGAACACATCTCTGGAGCAGCTGAACACATCTCTGGAGCAGCTGAACACATCTCTGGAGCCTCTGAACACATCTCTGGAGCAGCTGAACACATCTCTGGAGCAGCTGAACACATCTCTGGAGCAGCTGAACATCTCTGGAGCAGCTGAACACATCTCTGGAGGCGCTGAACACATCTCTGGAGGAGCTGAGCACATCTCTGGAGGAGCTGAACACATCTCTGGAGGAGCTGAACACATCTCTGTAGCTGCTGAACACATCTCTGGAGCCGCTGAACACATCTCTGGAGGCGCTGAACACATCTCTGGAGCAGCTGAACACATCTCTGGAGCCGCTGAACACATCTCTGGAGGCGCTGAACACATCTCTGGAGCTGCTGAACACATCTCTGGAGCTGCTGAACACATCTCTGGAGCAGCTAAACACATCTCTGGAGCTGCTGAACACATCTCTGGAGGCGCTGAACACCTCTCTGGAGCAGCTGAACACATCTCTGGAGCCGCTGAACACATCTCTGGAGCCACTGAACACATCTCTGGAGGCGCTGAACACATCTCTGGAGGCGCTGAGCCAGAGGAGCGTGTATTAATCCTGCTGTAGGACTCATTGTGACCTGCACTAGCAGGTCAAACCAATGACTAAAATTAATGAGTCACTTAGAAAAACGAATCATGACTCTTGAGTCAGTAAAAGTAATCGTTCAAAAAGACTGAATCGTTCGCGAACTGCACATCACTAACACACATACTATCTCGCACACACACATGCACACACAAACACACACACACACACACTCACAAAGAGAGCTCCACTCTGTCTCTTTGAGCTCCTGTGTCTGTGATGACTCACAGAGCCAAACACCCCAGAATAGCACAGTTTGGTTGTGTTCTGTGTTCTTCTCCCCACACCAGTCCAGGATTAATGAGCCAACTGGGAGAATACAATCATGTTAGCTAGTCAAATGTAGAGCTAACTTTTGTGTTACGCACAATGCCCATCTGTTCAGGTGATTATGGCGTTGACTGTCTTGTTTTTGAGTCAGTCACTGCATTTGGTTGCTTTGAAATACCACCAAGAGTGATTTCAACCTGAAGTGCCCATTGATGCATGATGTCAAACTCCTAGCTATAGGGACAAGAGTTTTTCCTAACCATTAAAACCTGACTGTGAAAAACTCCAGGCCCTAGTTACATAGCCTGCAGCGAAGGCTCAGAGTTTTCCCTTGTCAGGTTAGTCCTTTTAGGGCCAGGACTTTTTCCTGACCATGTGAAAACTCTGGGACCTATAGGCTATAACTAGGGCCAAGAGTTTTTCCTGGTAAGGTGACGCGTCACAACCCTTTAACAGCAGCATCTGATCGTAGGAACAGGCCCTGTGTCCGACCTTCCTCCTTGTCTCGGAGAGATAAATACGCTTTATTAACTGCACTGGCTCATCTATCACCATCTTAATCGGAGTCCATATCTTTTCATTACACATCTGATAAGTCTCTCTCCCTCACTCTTTTTCTCTCTCCCTCCCTCCCTGCGGAGGCCACAGTCTGACACCTGGACTCACCTTGGTGTTGTCACGACGATTCGTCAGCAAGCCAAAGGAATGTACAATAGATTTTTGGGCAGCGTGCTAATACATTTCAAAGGAGCACAGGTCAAACCCTCTGGCCGTGTACCCAAATGACTTACACAGTAAAAGAGGAGTGATAGAGAAGGAGGGATCGAGTTGGATGCAGAGAGGTTGGCTTTGGTACCAGCCTCGCATTATTCAGATCGGTGGGCAGGGACACCTATTTGGGTGACATCCCAAAGTCAAAGTGAGAAGTTCAATTAAAGTGGTTTTAATTCCGCATTGAAGTGGAGACGTAGAGCAGAGTTGAGGCTGGGTAATTGGAGGAGGGGTGGAAGGTTTTCCCCCTCTGTCTTTCCCCCTCCTCTCGTGTATTCAAAACTTTACAGCCAAGATCTGACGTTTAAGATGTGGAGGTCGACTCAGAAGTGAGGTACACCATTGAGTTTAACTGCAGTACCTGTAGGTGCACATTGGAATAGACATATTCAGCAAACTGATGTTGATATCCCATGGGAAATACTTTGATGCAATGGCCTATACCAGACTTGGCTCTAGGAAAAAGGCACCTGATATTAGAGGTTGACTGATTATGATTTTTCAACGCCGATAGCGATTATTGGAGAACCAAAAAAGGCCATAACCGATTAATCGGCCAATTTTTTTTGCAATACTGAATGAACACTTATTTTAACTTAATATAATACATAAATAAAATCAATTTAGCCTAAAATAAATAATGAAACATGTTCAATTTGGTTTAAATAATGCAAAAACAAAGTGTTGGAGAAGAAAGTAAAAGTGCAATATGTGCCATGTAAGAAAGCTAACGTTTAAGTTCCTTGCTCAGAACATGAGAACATATGAAAGCTGGTGGTTCCTTTTAAAATGAGTCTTCATTATTCCCAGGTAAGAAGTTTTAGGTTGTAGTTATTATAGGAATTATAGGACCATTTCTCTCTATACCATTTGTATTTCATATACCTTTGACTATTGGATGTTCTTATAGGCACTTTAGTATTGCCAGTGTAACAGTATAGCTTCCATCCCTCTCCTCACCGCTACCTGGGCTCGAACCAGGAACACATCGACAACAGCCACCCTCTAAGCAGCGTTACCCATGCAGAGCAAGGGGGACAACTACTCCAAGTCTAAGAGCGAGTGAAGTTTGAAACGCTATTAGCGCGCACCCCGCTAACTAGCTAGCCATTTCACATCGGTTACACCAGCCTAATCTCGGGAGTTGATAGGCTTGAAGCATAGCAAAGAGCTGCTGGCAAACGCACGAAAGTGCTGTTTGAATGAATGCTTACAAGCCTGCTGCTGCCTACCATCGCTCAGTCAGACTGCTCTATCAAATATCAAATCATAGACTTAATTATAACATAATAACACACATAAATACGAGCCTTTGGTCATTAATATGGTCAAATCCGGAAACGATCATTTTGAAAACAAGATGTTTATTCTTTCAGTGAAATACGGAACCGTTCCGTATATTATCTAACGGGTGGCATCCATAAGTCTAAATATTGCACAACCTTCAATGTTATGTCATAATTACGTAAAATTCTGGCAAATTAGTTTGAAATGAGCCAGGCGGCCCAAACTGTTGCATATACCCTGACTCTGCATGCAATGAACGCAAGAGAAGTGACACAATTTCACCTGGTTAATATTGCCTGCTAACCTGGATTTCTTTTAGCTAAATATGCAGGTTTAAAAATATATACTTCTGTGTATTGATTTTAAGAAAGGGATTGATGTTTATGGTTAGGTGCACGTTGGAGCAACGACAGTCTTTTTTCCCGAATGCGCACCACATTGATTATATGCAACGCAGGACATGCTAGATAAACTAGTAATATCATCAACCATGTGTAGTTATAACTAGTGATTATGATTGATTGATTATTTTTTATAAGATAAGTTTTAATGCTAGCTAGCAACTTACCTTGGCTTCTTACTGCATTCGCGTAACATGCAGGCTCCTCGTGAGGCAGGTGGTTAGAGCGTTGGACTAGTTAACCGTAAGGTTGCAAGATTGAATCCCTGAGCTGCCACGGTAAAAATCTGTCGTTCTGCCCCTGAACAAGGCAGTTAACCCACCGTTCCTAGGCCGTCATTGAAAATAAGAATGTGTTCTTAACTGACTTGCCTCATTAAATAAAGGTTTAAAAAATATATGTTTTTTAAATTGCCAAAATCGGCATCCAAAAATACAGATTTCCGATTGTTATGAAAACTCTAAATCGGCCCTAATTAATCAGCCATTCCGATTA